>NC_134786.1:771365-774420 GCF_046742065.1 Oratosquilla oratoria
AGCAATATATGTATATGTACATATATATATGTATATGTATATGTATATGTATATTTATACATATACGTATATTTACATGTACATGTACATGTATATGTAACCCTAATGCAATAAAAACACTAGGAACGTGTGTTTTATAAATGTAATTTAATAAGTGAAATTTACACTGAAGATGTAATATACGAAAGTGCTCTGCTCCGTTTGTTTATTTCCTTAAGTGGTTACCTTGCATGTATATGTATATGTATATGTATTTGTACATGTACATGTATATGTATATGTATATGTATTTGTATATGTATATGTATATGTGCATGTCTATCTATATACCAATGTGTTATAGGCGTTTTCCCCCTTATAGCTGAGGTAGCCAGCTATAATATATATATATATATATGAGAGATTAGGTGGTGAGAGAAAACTAAAAATGGTTTAGGAATGAATTTAACATGGTCTTCTGTAGACAACTCTCCGAAGAAGACAATGTTGGTCGTAACGTTAGAATAAATTAATTCCTTAATCATCTTCGTTTTTCTTCTCACACACAATCTTTTGTTTGTCTTTAATTCTCTAAATATGTATATCATAAGCTGTAATAACACACCATATCTAGCTTGTCTCAAACAACTCGTGGCGCAGTTGGTAGAGTTCTCGGCTGCCACTACGGAGGTCCGGGTTCGAATCCCGCCCAGGGCTGAAATAATTTCAGTATCGCTGCGCTGCAGGTTGTTACGCCAACTCTCGTGGGCGGGGAGTTGTGTGTGTGTGTGTGCGTGTGCGTGTAAGGTCACAGCATTACCCATAGATCGGTCATATACAAGCTCTGAGCTCACTTCCGGGAGGGAAATAGCTGTCGATGACGAGTCCAACACGTGATCCAAGGGCTATGGTGAATCAGGTCAGCCTATGCTAGGGACAGGTCAGTGGGGAGATTGGTGTGTGTGTGTGGGGGGGGGACAGGGGGAGGGGGATAGGGAGAGGGGGTAAAGATGGATTCATTTCATATGTAGTAATCCTCTACAGTCCACGATTATTCATAAAGTCACGGCAACTTTACGTAAACAAGAAATAAAAAAAGCCTGTGACGATGTGAGTTTATAGTAAGGACTCATTACACAGTAAACAAAAATATTAGACAAAAAAAAAATGCTACGGTTGTAGTTGATTGGAGAGAGGGGGAGGTGGAAAGGAATCCAAGATGGCGACCGTTTTGGCTCGTTTATTTATCGGCGTCGACTCACCGCGACATTTTTTTTTTCTTTTCGAAGTTTATCAACAGAACGCAGCTTGCGTCTATTTTCTTTTTTATTTTCTTATCTGTTTCAGTTTTGTCAATAAATGGAGACGAAGTTTTGGTTGAGTGGTTGGTTATATTAAGTTTATTTGTTTGATCATTTTTTATGTCGATGAATACTTGGTTGAACGAGTATAATTTAGTACCACGTCGGTTATTGTCTTATGTTTTTGAATTTGTCGTCAAAACTAGACATTTTCTTGAATAACTGTCGATACTGCGCCACTTATTTTCTATTAAATGTGGACACATGTGGATTTTGATATTCTATTTCATCATCGAATGTAAAAAAGAAAGTAAAACATTGAGCGCAAATTGACACTTTATAAACTGTCGGTCATAATGAAGATAAGCCTAAAGTGGAATGCTCCTTGGTTGATGTCAATTTAGCTGTCGCCAGATGATTTTATTCACCTTATAACAGACCCTCCTGCTGATAAGGCACTATCCCAACCAAGCCCGTTAATCTAACGACGCACTTTACATATGCTATTCTGGTTGTCTATAGGTGATTTTTATTCACCTGATAACAGGATCTACGGCTGAAGGCTGCCCCAGACAGCTCCAGTGAATACCGTGTTGAACTCATGGTCAGGTAGTCGTGAGTTCGATCCCCGGGACCAGCTGAGTGGTGTTTGCGTTGGTTCCCGCCAGGCGGGGGAGCGACCCATACATCGGCAAAAAAAAAAAAAAAAAAAAAAAAAAAAAAAAAAAAAAAAAAAAAAAAAAAAAAAAAAAAAAAAAAAAAAAAAAAAAAAAAAAAAAAAAAAAAAAAAACAGCGGATTGCCTTAACTGACACTTCCCATTTCGTGTGAGTGGGATGATGATTTTATTCTGGCTAACGCTGAAGAGTTCTAATCATCTAAATCCAGAAAACTTCCCTAAAAGGGCTTTAGGTTCAGGTGTAGGGATGGGATAGGGATCAACTTTTTAGTGCCACCCCTCTGGACCAGAGTAACGCATCCTTTTTTAATAACCATTCGTCTACTATCAGTCCTTTCTGTTACTATCCCCCTTGACATCTCTCCTGAAGGGGATTGAGGTTAAGGTGTACGGGGGGGGGTGTCTTTATTGGCACCTCTACGGACCAGAGTCACACATATTCTTTAATGATGGAAGAATTGCCTCCACTTAGAAGGGAATACAGATAATTCTTTAACTTCTATGATTCCATTGTGTGTGTGTGTGTGTGTATGTGTGTGTGTGTGGGGTGATGTGCTTTGTGTAGTTGTCGCATTGTTGGGTCTGTAGTGTGTGTGGTGTGTGATGTGTGTGTGGTGTTGTGGTTGTGTTGTGATGTGGTTGTGTGTGTGTTTCACCACACTCTTGGAGCACGTGCTGGAGTCGTGATCGACATCTATATCCCTCCCGGATGAGAACTCAGATCTCCTATATGGCCCGATCTATGGGTAATGCTGTGCGTGCGTGCGTGCGTGCGTGCGTGCGTGCGTGCGTGCGTGCGTGCGTGCGTGAACATGACTAAGGCAACGCTGACTGAAACAATGAGTCTTCAGGTAGTAAGTCAACAATAAACAGAACCCCATAACCTCTGGTGCTTATGTCGTGTGTGTGCGTGCGTGTGTGTGTGTGTATGTGTGTGTGTGATTCACCATGGTCTTGGATCACATGTTGGACTCGTGATCGACTGCTATTTCCCTCCCGGAAGAGAGCTCAGAGCTCATATATGACCGATCTATGGGTAATGCTGTGACCTTACACACGCACGCACACACACAACTCCCCGCGCCCATGAGAGTTGG
>NC_134786.1:774920-777420 GCF_046742065.1 Oratosquilla oratoria
GAGGTGGCTTTTGTGCTTTGTTCCTCCTGCGTTCAATCTTCTTCTTTCAATACAAATCCGAAGACTTCCAAAGGAACTTCCAACACAGACTTCGGCACAACTTACCCTCTGCCTCCTCCTCCTTCTCCTTCTCCTCGTCACCCTCCTCCTCCTTTTCATCCTCCTCTTCGTTCTCCTCCTCCTCCTCCTCCTCCTCCTCCTCCTCCTCCTCCTCCTCCTCCTCTTCGTTCTCCTTCTTTTTCTCCTGATACTCCTCCTCCTCCTCCTCCTCACCCTTTCCTTCTCCTCCTCCTCCTCCTCCTTCTCCTCACCTTCCTCCTCCTTCTCCTCCTCCTCATACTCGTTCTCCTTCTCTTCTTCCTGATACTCCTCCTCCTACTACTTCCCTTTCTCCTCCTCCTCCTCTTCCTCATGATATTCCTACTTCTCCTACTCCCCCTCCTTCTCCTCCTCCACCGCCTCCTCCTCCTCCTCCTCCTCCTCCTCCTCCTCCTTCTCTTCCTCATGATATTCCTATTTCTCCTACCCCTCCTCGCCCTTCTCCTTACCCTCCTCCTCCTCCTCCTCCTCCTAGTCTTCGTTCTCCATCTCTTCCTCCTGATATTCCTCCTCCTCTTCCTCCTACTCCTCCTCCTCCTCCTCCTCCTCCTCCTCTTCGTCCTTCTCCTACTCCTACCCCTGGTCTTGCTTCACCTTTTCTTCCTCCTCCTCTTCCTCCTACTCATTCTCCTCCTCCTGCTCCTCTTCCTACTTCTCTTTCTTCTTTGCTTCGTCCTTCTCCTTCTTCTCTTGTTTCACATTCTCCTCCTCCTCGCCTTCCTCGCCCTCCTCCTCCTGTTCCTTATCTTCTTCCTCTCCTCTTTCATTTCTTTCTATTTCATCTTCTTCTGACAATCCTTCTTCTCTCTCCTTCTCCTCCTCCTCCTCCTCCTCCTCCTCCTCTCTTACATTCCTTGCCCGCCCCTTATCCTCCTACTCACCCTCCTCCCTCTCCTCCTTCTCCTCCTCCTCTGCTCCTCCTCCTCCTCTGCTCCTCCTCCTTCTCCTCGCCTCGTCGTTCCCGTCCTCCTCCTCCTCTTCCTCCTCCTCTCCTTCTCCTTGTCCTCCCTTTCCTCGACTTGTTCTTTCTCCTATTCCTCCTCCTCCTCCTCCTCCTCGTCCTCCTTCTCCTTCTCCTCCTCCTCCTCCTCCTCTCCAACCCCTTCCTTCTCCTTCTCCTCCCTTTCCTAGTCCTCTTTCTTTTCTTCCTCCACCTCCCTTTCCTCCTCCTCCTCCTATGAAAATAAATTAAAGTAAAACGAAAAAAAAAATATGAGAATAAGTCACATGCTTGAATGAATTATAAATTAAAAAAGATATTAACAGCATAATTGATTATTTTCTAAGTCAACTGCAGGACTTTCTGTCTATCCCTTAAGGATAGAATGAAATAGAATATAATACAATAAAATAGAATGAAATAAAATAAAATAAAGTGAAATAAAATGACATAAAAAAGAAAGAAAAAAAAATAAAATTAAACTTAAATAGATTAAATGTACAAAAAATACCTCAGATATAAACGAACGCAAATAAATGAAATAATAGGTGCTAAATAAATAAAGGAGAATAAAGGATTAGTTGAATATTGAATTCTCAAAAATTATATAATTTAAGGTAAAACAAAATAGAATCAAATAAAAGAAAATATGATAAACTAGAATAACTAAAATTATTTACTAATTATATTTATATCTACATACATGCACATACCCAAACCTCCCTTCCCCCTGATGACAGGGATAGCCATAACACTTAAAACTAAAAATAATAACAATAACAATAACAATAACACATTCCTTAGACAACATCACGCATAAACAAACACAACCACTTCCCCATCCCTACTGATCTGCAAGATCATCTTCACCGCTCGAAAAACACGGATTGCAAATCCCTACTGACTGGCATCTTGCACGCTTCCTTTTGCAACATACGCGTCAAGCGTTTCTTTGAAATCTATACCAAACGTGACTAAAGGAATCTGAAGCTTTTCGAGAAGGATTCTGATCGTATTTCCGTCAAATGAGGTCAAATATCACGTGATGTCTGTCAACAGAAGTCATTTCGTCACAAGCCCTGAGGGGTAAGTCACAGAAAGTATGTATGTATGCATATGTATGTGTATATATAAGTATATGTGTATGTGTATATGTACATGTACACTTACACATATATATGTATATGTATATGTATATGTATATATATATGTATATGTATATGTATATGTATATGTATATGTATATGTATATGTAATATGTTATATGTTATATATATATATATGTTATATGATTATAAAGTATATGTATATGTATATGTATATGTATATGTATATGTATATGTACGTTTGTATGTATATGTATATGTGTAAGTAGAGTATATGTACATTCATATGTATATGTATACTTTGTATGTATGTATGTATGTATGTATGTATGTATGTATGTATGTATGTATGTAT
>NC_134786.1:787420-789920 GCF_046742065.1 Oratosquilla oratoria
AGAAGAAGAAGAAGAAGAAGAAGAAGAAGAAGAAGAAGAAGAAGAATAAGAAGAAGAAGAAGAAGAAGAAGAAGAAGAAGAGAAGAAGAGGAAGAAGAAGAAGAAGAAGAAGAGGAAGAAGGAGAAGAAGAAGAAGAAGCAAAAGAAGAAGAAGCAAAAGAAGAAGAAGAAAAATAAGACGAAGAGAAGAAGAAGAAGAAGAAGCAAAAGAAGAAGAAGAAGAAGAAGAAGAAGAAGAAGAAGAAGAAGAAGAAGAAGAAGAAGAAGAAGAAGAAGAAGAAGAAGAAGAAGAAGAAGAAGAAGAAGAAGAAGAAGAAGAAGAAGAAGAAGAAGAAGAAGAAGAAGAAGAAGAAGAAGGAGGAGGAGGAGGAGGAGGAGGAGGAGGAGAAGGAGATCACTGGTACCAGGAGACCTCAATTGGAAACCTTAAAGAAGGAAATCAAGGTCAGTAATCGTCGGTATGGAATAGGAACACAAAGGAAGAACAAATAACAGCAGGTCTACTGGTCCTAACGAGGGTGTTTTGAGTTAACTTTACTAATCTACAGCGAAGAAACAAGACAGCAAGAATCTTTATAGTAAAGAAGAAGAACTAAACACTAATACTATCACTATCCTATCCAATTAGATGCCGGACTGTCAAATCTTTTATTGCAAAGGATAATATCTTATTTACGGATTAGAGAAAGAGGAGGAAGAAGAGGAGGAGGAGGAGGAGGCGGAAGAAGAGAGGGAAGATGTGGATGGTTGGATTACTGGGTAACCATAAAGAGAGCACACGTCAGGTTGTCAATCACGCGACGTGTTGCCTGTATGATCGATGTTGACAAAGAGGAGTTGTCAGGTGTTGGAAGCCCGTTTGCGGTGTTGGACACGGTATGTTTGTTATGTCCGAAAAGAATGTTGTCAGTTGTTGGCACTGAGGCGTTGGAAGGGGTTGGAATGTGTTTTATGGTGTTAGAATAGTGTTGGAAAATGCTCTAGGTGTTGCCAGTAATTGTTGCAAGGTGTTAGCTTGTCAGGTGTTGGAAGGTGATTGTGGTGTTGGAAGATGCTCTCGGTGTTGTCAGTGATTGTTGGAAGGTATAGGAAAAACGTGTTGGAAAAGGTTGGAAGGTTTTCGTGGTTTTGGAAACGGTGTTGTCAGTTGTTGGAAAGGAGTGTTGGAAGGTATTTGAGAAGTTGAAAAATGGGCGTTGGAAAATATTCTCGGTGTTGTCAATAACTGTTGGTAGGAACCTATGGATGATGGAAATGAAAAGGAGAGGGAAAGGGAAGGGGGGAAGGGAAGGAGGAAGGAGAAGGAGGGAGTGAAGGAGGAGAAAGAGAAGGAGGAAGAGGAGGAGAAAGAAGAGGAGGAGGAGAAGGAAGAGGAGAAGGAGGAGGAGGAGGAGAAGGAAAATGATGAGGAGAAGGAAGAGGAAGAGGAGGTTTGTTTGTTTTCCCGTCTGTTTGTTTGTTGTTTGAATGTTTGTTTGTTTGTTTTTTCTTTGTTTATTTGTTCCTTTGTTTACTTGCTTGTTCTTTTGTTTGTTTATTCATTGGTTTGTTTTTTGCCTGTTTGTTTGTTTGTTTGTTTGTTTCATTGTTTGTTTTTGTTTGTTTATTTGTTTGTTTGTTAGAAATGAAAGGATAAAGGAAAATGAGAGGGGGTTGATGAGGGCTAGATTTATAGCTGAATTAAACATTCTAGAAAACTAGAATTCTGGTGATTATTGGATCATGTTTGTGGGCTTATTCTAGTGAGTTCTTTTTATTTACATTCTATTTGGGTTAGCAATTGAAAAGAGACCGCACTGAAATTAAATGTTTTCTCAGTAACCGAGGAAAGACAATATTTAGACAGAAAATGGATGTTTTTATAATCTAAAAGAGATAATTTTGACTTTACAATTGATAGAAGACAATAATGAGGTAGAATAATGTTTGGGCAGACACTACAAAGAGAGAATAATTTGCCTAAGCATCAACTGAGACATAGGTGACACAGGCGACATAGGCGACATAGGCGACACAGGCGACGCAGGCGACACAGGTGACACAGGCGACACAGGCGACACAGGCGACACATGCGACACAGGTGACACAGGCGACGCAGCACAGAGGAAAGGTAGACTTCCTGTTGCTGGAGTGAAGTGCATTTTTAATTTCTTTCTCACTTGAAATGCTTCAACTAAGCAACAGGATATCTGCCTTTGCTCTGTACTATTTCGTCTGCGTCACCTATGTCGCCTGTGTCGCCTGCGTCGACCGTGTCGCCTGCGTCGCCTGTGTCGCCTGCGTCGCCTGTGTCGCCTGCGTCGCCTGTGTCGCCTGTGTCACCTGCGTCGTCTGTGTCGCCTGCGTCGCCTGTGTCGCCTGCGTCGCCTGTGTCGCCTGCGTCGCCTGTGTCGCCTGCGTCGCCTGTGTCGCCTGTGTCGCCTGTGTCGCCTGCGTCACCTGTGTCGCCTGTGTCGCCTGTCACCTGCGTCGCCTGTGTCGCCTGCGTCACCTGTGTCGC
>NC_134786.1:797420-799920 GCF_046742065.1 Oratosquilla oratoria
ACATACATACATACACACATACATACATACATACATACATACATACATACATACATACATACACATACATACATACATACATACATACATACATACATACATACATACACACATACATACATACATACATACATACATAATACATACATATATACATACGTACATACACACACACATACATACATACATACATACATACATACATACATACATACATACATACATACATACATACATACATACATACATACATACATACATACATATTTAGATACCTAAAAACATTTTCCCTTTTATAACGGGGTGGCCAAACCCTCTTAGCACCTAGTGGATGACGGGACATCCCTTACCCCCGCCACACCGTTGGACCCAATGCATCTCGAAAATGGAGACATTTGTTTCCGCCAGAAGAAAAAACGAATTAAATCTATTATCCACTTCAGCATGAGGTCTTCCCCCCTCTCCCCCTCATCCTACTCCCCTCCTCCCCTCCTCCCCTTGCCCCTCCCCCAACTCCCCCTCCTCCCCCTCTCACTCCTACCACTCTTCCCCCTCCTCCCCTTCCCACCCTCCCACCCTCCTCCCACTTCTCCCCTCCCACCCTCCTCCCATTTCTCCCCGACCTCCCCTCCCCTACTCCACAACCTCCCCCTCCCACTCCTACCACTCCTTCCCCTCCTCCCCCTCCCACCCTCCTTCCACTTCTCCCCTCCTCCCCCTCCCACCCTGCTCCCCCCTCCCCCTCTCCCCCTCCCACCCTCCTCCCCCTCCCACTCTCCTCCCCCTACTCCCACTCCTCCCCTCCCCTCCTCCCCTCCTCCTCCCACTCTCCTCCCACTTCTCTCCCTCCTCCCCCTCTCCCACTCTTGCCCTATTCTCCCAGTCCCCCCTTCCTCTTTCACCCCCTCATCCCATTCCCCCTTCTCCCCTCCCATTCCCCCCTCGCCCCTCTCCCTATCACCCTTCACCTCCTCCTCCCACCCTCCACCCTCCGGTGTTTAGTATAAATATTTTAATATCAACCTTGATATGTGATGAGATATTTCAAAATAGATATATCCTCAGTATAGCCATTTCTATACTCGCTATATATTCGTGCGAGAAACGAATGGAATCGCTAAGCCTCAACCTGAATAAAGAGTACAAAGGGCGTCAATGCGACAAAGAAGACCCAGCTGGTTGAGGAACCAGCTGTTCTGTTATTGTCTGAATCGCGAGTGAAACAGACACAAATAACTTTTTTTTTTTTTCAACAATCAGGACTCGTTTGTACGAACGCTTCAGATAGATTGAAAATAAGAAAAAATAGAATGAAAAATTATGAAAAATAAAAATAAAATAAGATTAAGTATGATAGAAAATAAAATAAAATAAGATAAAAAATAAAATGAAATAGAATAGAATAGAATAAAACAAAATAAAATAAAATAAGATAAAACAGAATAGAAATAAGACAAGATAGAATAAAATAAAATAAAACAAGATAAAATAAAACAAAGTAAAATAAAATAAAACAAAATAGAATAAGATTAGAATAAAGCTAGAAATTTAATAAAATAATATGAAATAAGATAAACGAAAAAGCTAAAGCAAAATAAAAAAATTGTAAAAGAAAATTTAATATGGCAAATAAAAACAAAACAAAACAAAATAAGGTAAAATAAAATGCAATAAAATAAAACATAATATATAATAATTCTTCCCTTTTAAAGCAACCCACGGCCCATTCTCCACATATCCTTACATCCGTCATCCGATTTTCTTCAGAGTTGGCAATTCCTTCTTACGTAGTGAAAGGATAAGGAACGAGACTGTTGGACATTATTGATAGAAAATAAATTATAAGACTAATGGAGATCCAAGAACACACAGAGCTCAAGCGGGCAAATAGACATAAATCACATGCAAATTCAACAGAGAAATGACTTCAATGAATGCAACAGTGACAAATAGAACGATGTTGGAAATAATGTATTAAAGATAAAAGAGGAGCAATGAGAGTAGTAAAAAGATGAAAGAGAGAGAGAGAGAGAGAGAGAGAGAGAGAGAGAGAGAGAGAGAGAGAGAGAGAGAGAGAGAGAGAGAGAGAGAGAGAGAGAGAGAGAGAGAGAGAGAGAGAGAGAGAGAGAGAGAGAGAGAGAGAGAGAGAGAGAGAGAAGAGAGAGAGAGAGAGAGAGAGAGAGAAAGAGAGAGAGAGAGATAGAGAGAGAGAGAGAGAGAGGAGAGAGAGAGAGAGAGAGAGAGGAGAGAGAGAGAGAGAGAGAGAGAGAGAGTGGAGAGAGAGAGAGAGAGAGAGAGAGAGAGAGAGAGAGAGAGAGAGAGAGGAAACATTATGCCATATGAGACGTGATGTTAATATATATATATATATTATATATATATATATATATATATATATATATATATATATATATATATATATATATATATATATATATATTATATATATGGAGAGGGGGTCGCCGAATTAATGAAGCGGCCTTGCTGTGGATGTGCTGTG
>NC_134786.1:834920-837420 GCF_046742065.1 Oratosquilla oratoria
TATATGAATTTACATTAGTAGGTTTACGGTGAACACTATATTTAAATTTCTTACCACATCTATAAACTTTACAATCCAAAAAGGAAATGCTTGAATTATCTTCAATCTCCACAGTGAGTTTTATTGAAGGAACTAAGTTATTTAATTTTGTCAAGAATGCATTGAGAATTTCATTGCTAGGCCATATGCAAAGGATATCATCAACATACCGAAACCATTTGACCTTATTTGGCTGTATATTACTTAAAATCTTTGACTGAAAATATTCCATATTAATGTTACTTAAGACAGCTGATTAAGGATTACCCATTGCCATTCCAATTTTGTTTTTTCATAAAACTTTCCATTAAATTTAAATTTACAATCCTTAATTTTCCTGCCTGAATTCTCTGTCATTCGTCCAAACTGCGCACGGCCTTAAACTGTTTTTTGTTTTGTGTTGTGACTAGCCTGGCCCATAAGTGAATCGTCACACTCGCTTTGTATATTTTATTCTATTTGACGTCAAACTTTCAGTAAACATTAGATCTATAATTGTATGTGAACAGACATAGAAACAAGTAACATGAAGAAAATACATTTGTGTTTAGAAATGCAAATCAGAAATACAAAATTGAAAATAATCATCTATGTGACCAATGGTCTATTTGTAAACAGCCAGCTTTATAGGTGAGTACAGCCCACTCATTTAATTGTTCACATTTATTCAAATATATTCATTATTTATCCACATTTTCTTGTTTGCTGTCGTTATTATAATTTCTAAGCCTTTGCAGTACCAAAATGAATGTACGGATTTGTAAATTTTTTGGGTAATCATTGAATAATTACTCTTTATGGTAATATGTGGAGTAATTTCTGAAATACAAAATAATGACCTATTTTCTATTTGCAAATGCTAAAGTATTTAAGAGCATTATAACATAACCTACAAACCAGAATTAATCTGGATTCACTAGATTGAGCAAAATCTAACCAAATGTAGCCTAATCTAGCCTAACCTAACTTAGCCAAACCTAGACTAGCTTAGCCTAGTCTAACCTAACCTAGCCTAGCTTTGTTTATCCTAACCTAACCTGGCCTAACCTAACCTATCCTAGCTTAACATAGCCTAGTCTAACCTAATCTAACCTAATCTTACCTAGCCCAACCTAATCTAGCCTAATTTAACCTAACAAATCCCAACCTAGCCAAGCCTAACCTAGAATAATTTAATCTAACCTAGCTTGATTTAGTTTATCCTTGTGGTAGTCAGAAGTAGTGTGATTACTATATTATATAATGTATATTTGTGACACTATGTAAATATGTGTATGTTCCTGTGTATAGAGACATCTAGCGGGTTTGTGTTAATGGAATTCCCGCGTGATTGGACGTGTCCAAGCTGCGCAAGGGAGTATTGTTCTACTTGTGGTTGAGGGCAGAGCTGGGCGCGCTCCTCGTTGCGTTCCTAGGTGCGTTCATCGGTGTGTTCCGCTTTAGTTTGGCCTCGGTTAGCGCTTCCAAACTATTAAAGCTTAAGAAATAGACTCATCCATCCATCCATCCATACATACATACATACATACATACATACATACATACATACATACATACATACATACATACATACATACATACATATACCAAAGGCTTTTTTCCCCCTTACACGAGAGGGTAGTCAAAAAGAAAAAGGCATAGAAACCACTCCTACCCATTCCATTCCCTACATATTCCACTCCCCTCCACCCTCTACCCTCCCTCTTATCTTGGCACCTCCTGGATGACGGGTCATCCCTGCATCCTATCCACTGCCCTGGGTCAGAAGCAGTGTCGCAAGACACAGCACATCCACAGCAAGGCCGCTTCATAAATTTGACGACCCCCCCTCTCCGTCCCCTCATGCAAAAAAGAAGACGGGGAGAAGTCCCTTCGGGCTGCGTCAATTTTTTTTCTCATACATACTTCCTCAGCCCCCCATTCCCCACCCACTCCCCCTCATGCATCACAGTATCACCCATACACAACCCTTCTCCATTCACCCCTATCTTTTGTCTTCTCCCATCCTTCCTCCACAGACATTCCTCTCTTTTGTAATTCCCCTTTCACCCCATCCATCCATCTCATCCTAGGACGCCCCCTCATATTCACTCCTTCCACCTCTGCCTTCCACACCTCTTTTACTAATCTTTCTTCACTCATTTTTTCTATGTGTCCAAACCATTCTAATACTCTTTCATCAACCCTATCTCCCAGCTCCCTTTCCATCCCTGTTCTCATCCTCCTCACCTCCTCATTTCTCACTCTATCTGGCCTAGTAACCCCTCTCATACTTCTAAGACATTTCATCTCAAACACATTGAGACTCCTTCTCTCTTCCTCTCTTATATTCCATGTTTCTGCCCCGGACAGTGCTGTTGGCACAATCACTCCTTCATATAACCTCCTCTTAGCATCCATTCCCAGATGTCTATTTCTCATTACACTTTTTAATCTACCAAGGCATTTACTCGCTTCTATC
>NC_134786.1:852420-854920 GCF_046742065.1 Oratosquilla oratoria
CTCCTTGAATGAAAAGGAAAAGGAGAAGGAGTACGAAAAGAAGCTGAAGGAGGAGTGGGAGGGAGTAAAGGATGGAGCAGAGATGGGTGTGGAGGAGGAATGGGGATGGTTCAAGGAGGGAGTCTTAAAGTGTGAAAGGATGGTGTGTGGAACAAGAAGGACGGGGGGAAATAGAAGAAAGGGTAGTGAATGGTGGGATGAGGAAACAAAGAAGGTTGTAGAAGAGAAGAAGCGAGCATTCACAGATTGGTTACAAAAGAGGACGGGGGAGTCATATGAGACGTACAAAGAAAAGAAAAGAAAAGTAAAGCAAAAGGTAAAGGAGGCAAAGAGGAGAGCAGATGTGAAATGGGGTAGGAGTATGACAGAAAATTTTGAAAGTAATAAAAAGATGTTTTGGAAAGAAATTAAGAGAGGAAGAGGAGGCGAATCAAGTAGGGAAGAAAAGGTAAAAGGTACAGATGGAGAGATGATAATGGAAGAGATGGCAGTAAGGGGAAGATGGGCAGAATATTTTAGGGAGTTGCTTAATGTGAAGGAGGATAGGGAAGGAAAGATAGCTGCAGTGGGAAATGCGAAGAAAATGAGAGTGATGAGTGAGGAGAATGGAGGAGAAATAAGGAAGGATGAGGTGAAGGCAGTTGTAAAGATGATGAAAGCAGGTAAGGCACCTGGTCTGGATGGATGCCATGCAGAATGTCTGAAAAAGGGAGGTTCAGTGATGGTGGACTGGTTGGTGAGGTTATTTAATGTTTGCTGGAGAGAGGGTAGAGTACCGGAGAACTGGAGAAGTGCCTGTATAGTTCCTCTTTACAAGGGAAAAGGGGACAAGTGTGAATGTAGTAGTTTCAGAGGGATTAGTCTGTTAAGTGTAGTAGGGAAGGCTTATGGGAGGATCTTAATTGAGAGGATTAGGAGAGGAACAGAAGGAGTAATTGGTGAGGAACAGTGTGGATTTAGGACAGGTAGAGGTTGTGTAGATCAGATCTTTGTGGTAAGACAGATATGTGAGAAAGCTATAGGAAAGGGGAAGGATGTTTTTTGGGTTTTTATGGATCTGGAAAAGGCTTATGATAGGGTAGACAGAAAGGCACTGTGGGAGGTTATGCAGATTTATGGGATAGGAGGAAAGCTTTTGGGAGCTGTCAAGAGTTTTTATGAGAGTAGTAGAGCTTGTGTCAGGATTAGAAATGGAGAGAGTGAGTGGTTTGAAGTAAAGGTGGGACTTCGTCAAGGATGCGTTATGTCGCCCTGGCTGTTCAACTTATACATGGATGGAGTGGTGCGAGAGGTGAATGCTAGGGTAGTGGGTCAGGGATTGGAAATGGTTAAAGAAAATGGAGAAAAGTGGGAGGTGAGCCAGCTGTTGTTTGCGGACGACACTGCGCTTGTGGCAGGGTCAGAGGAGGGATTGAAGAAGCTGGTGGCAGAGTTTGGGAGAGTATGTGATAGAAGAAAGCTAAAGATAAATGTGGGTAAAAGTAAGGTGATGAGATGTACAAGGGGTGAAAGTGGCAGTAGACTGGAAGTGAACATTAAGGGAGAGCGACTGGAGGAAGTGGATAGCTTTAGATACTTGGGTGCAAGTGTAGCAGGAAAAGGTGGAGTGAAGGTGGAGGTAGAATGTAGATTGAGAGAAGCGAGTAAATGCCTTGGTGGATTAAAGAGTGTAATGAGGAATAGACATTTGGGAATGGATGCGAAGAGGAGACTGTATGAAGGAGTGATTGTGCCAACAGCACTGTATGGGGCAGAAACGTGGAACATAAGAGAAGAAGAGAGAAGGAGTTTGAATGTGTTTGAGATGAGGTGTCTGAGAAGTATGGTGGGGGTTACTGGGCTGGATAGAGTGAGAAATGAGGAGGTGAGAAGGAGAACAGGGGTGAAAAAGGATTTGGGAGATAGGGTTGATGAAAGAATATTAGGATGGTTTGGACACATGGAAAGAATGAGTGAAGAAAGACTAGTAAAAGAGGTATGGAAGGCAGATGTGGAGGGAGTGAACATGAGGGGACGTCCTAGGATGAGGTGGATGGATGGGGTGAAGGGGGCTTTGGGGAAGAGGGGAATGTCTGTTGAGGAAGGAAGGGAGAGGACGGAAGACAGAGGTGAGTGGAGAATGGTTGTATATGGATGATGTTGTGATTGCATGAGGAGGAATGGGCGGGGGGGTGGGGGTGGGGTAGTATGTGTGAGTAAATTTTGACGCAGCCCGAAGGGATTTCTCCCCGTCCTCTCCTTATATGCAAGGGGGGACGGAGAGTGGGGGTCGCCGATTAAATGAAGCGGCCTTGCTGTGGATGTGGTGTGTCTTGCGACACTGCTTCTGACCCAGGGCGGTGGGCAGGGTGCAGGGATGACCCGTCATCCAGGAGGTGCTCAGATGAGAGGGAGGGTGGGAGGGGTGTGGAGTGTATTTAGGGATGAAATGGGTGGGAGTGTTTTTATGCCTTTCCCTTTTTGGCTACCTCCCTTGGAAGGGGGAAAAAGCCTTGGTATA
>NC_134786.1:857420-862420 GCF_046742065.1 Oratosquilla oratoria
CTGTCTCTCTGTCTATGTCTATGTCTATGTCCATGTCTTCCATGTCTACGTAAATCTCTCTGTGTAAGTGTCTATATCAGTGTCTATGTCTATATTTAGGTGTGTACCTCTGTCTACATGCATGTCTATTTCTGTCTATTTCTGTGTTAATATATCACCGATGACAGATACTGTTATTATAAAAATCGAATGAGAGAGAGAAAGAGAGAGAGAGAGAGAGAGAGAGAGAGAGAGAGAGAGAGAGAGAGAGAGAGAGAGAGAGAGAGGAGAGAGAGAGGAGAGAGATATTGAGGAGTGTGATGGTAATATTACGAACCAACTTCGAATTCTCCAAGTTTCAGAAACCTGACAAGGCTTCAGCCAACGAGGCTTCAGCGCTGTACAACTTGTTCTTATCTGCTGAAACTAATTCAGGCTGCACTGCCTCCCCGGCTGCAACTTGCACTGGGTTGCTGTACTCTGCAACCTACAGTATGCTGTGGGAAGGAAGGCTTGCTTGTATTGAATGTCTAATTCTAGGTTATGGAGATGAAATAGAAAGTTATTTCTTTATATGTATTTAATCATTGTGGATTTTTTTCCCCATTTGTTACCAAAAATATTACAAAATAATTAAGTAAATAAATTAATAATTAAATAAATTAATGGACAGATTAGTTAAGTAATAAACAAGTAGATATACAAGTCAATAAATGATAATGATAATTATAATATTATTGGTAACCAACAGCAGCAGCAACAGCAACAACAACGTCAACAACAACAACAACAACAACAACAACAACAACAACAACAACAACAACAACAACAACAACAACAACAACAACAACAACAACAACAACGTCAACAACAACATCAATGACAACGTCAACGATAATAACAACAACAACAACAACAACAACAACAATAACATCAACAACACTATGCTGTTTCCGTATGGTCACCGAATCTCATTAAAGACATTGACAGACTGGAAAAAGTACAACGGCGAGCCACAAAACTGATTCCAAATATCAAAAATAAATCATACGAAAATCGACTTAAGCACATGAATCTGTTTTCCCTAAAAAAGCGTAGACTCAGAGGTGACTTGATACAGGTCTTTAAGATTTTAAAGGGAATTGACAACATCAAAAGTGACCAAATTTTCACATTGAATGAGAATCAGACAAGAAACAATGGTCTCAAACTGTCCGGAAATAGATTCAATTTGGAAGTAGGTAGAAACAACTTTGCCAACCGTGTAGTTAATGAATGGAATAAACTTCCTGCACAGGTAGTGCAATGTAGTTCAGTTCGAAGCTTTAAGAATCATTTAGATAAATACCTAAGTAAGATGCTGTAATTATTATAATTTATGTTATATTATTTGTTTTTGTTTTGTTATAATTTGTCTGTCTGATTTTCATTTATTAGTAGTTATATGTCAATTTATTATCATTTACTATTTACCTGTTTGTTTGTTATTCAACTATACCAATGCATTTATTTATGTATTTTAATTGTTATTTACATTGTTATAGTTTTAATTTATTATTAATATGATATTTTTTTTTTTTTTTTTTTTTTTTTTTTTTTTTTTTTTTTTTTTTTTTTTTTTGCATCCGACCTAGATATGGATCAAAAGGTCTCCTGTCGGCATGCTTTGCCTTTGTAATCCTTTGTAATCCTTTGTAAACAACAACAACAACAACAACAACAACGTCAACAACAACAAAGAACAACGTCAACAACAACAAAAAACAACGCCAACAACAACAACAACAACAACAACAACAACGTCAACAACAACAACAACAACAACGTCAACAACAACAACAACAACAACAACAACAACAACAACAACAACAACAACAACAACAACAACAACAACAACAACAACAACAACAACAACAACAACAACAACAACAACAACAAACTTCTTGGGCTGCTTACATCATCAACCTGGTTGAAAGTTTACATAATTAAAATATGATTAATTTTTTCGCTCGAGAGAAAAAAATCATTCAAACTGAATACTCTATTCATTTCATGAAACACATTCAATTCAGAAACATCCTCATTGAAAATTAGACACTAAAATAGATTAATGAAAACATATACTAAATACTCCATTTACACGTATCAACCTCTGTTCAGAAATGTATTTTTATTCCCTTCATGTTTTAATTTCGTACGAAATCCATAACACTACCGCGTTTGTGAGAATATTTGAAAAAAAAATATTCAAACTGTTTATAGATCCTTTGTTCGCAGTAAAAATTAAATGAATAAATAAATAAATAAATAGATAAACAAATAAATAAATAAATAGAGAAAAGGGAAATGTAATCATTAAATGACAAATCATGTTTCCTACATCTGCCTCAGTTATGCAAATGCCAAATCAATTACGGTTGCTGCATATGTGCATAAATGCATGTACACATGTAAGAATATATATATATTATACATATATTTCACAAGACGAAAATGTAGTAGCACATTTAGTAAAATGTTTTAAATTACCCACTGTCGGAGAAAAAAAAAACAAAAACAAAAAACAGACGAACTGTATATTTCGACCACTACTGTGGTCCTCTTCATGGTCGAAATATACAGTTCGTCTGTTTCTTTTGCTTTGTTTCTCCGACAGTGGGTAATTTAAAACATTATACACACACACACACACACATATATATATATATATATATACATATATATATATATATATATATATATATATACATACAATACATGTATACATGGTTGTGATTTCTTTGCAGCACTGATTCCAGTCAACTGTATTTCCTTACTTCCTAAACATATAAAGAAATGTGTATAGGAATAAAATAACAAATAAATTAAGATAAAATTGAATAAAAATTAAATAAATCCAAGTAAAATAAAATATAAATAACCTGAAATGATCAAATGCATCAAAAAATAAAAACAAGATAATAGTTCATAAAAAATTAAAAATAAAGCATTGTAAATATCTCTCACCCATCGACCGACGATGACAGCGCTGACTAATACCATTTCTTGCTGAGCTCGGCAACAGCTGTTCACAGGGTGCAGCGGAGGCCTGTCAGCAGGTGTTCTGCTAAATGACAGCGGCGCCTGGGCTATGTGTGTGTGTATCGATTGACTGAAGTATACAGATCGGATAAACTTTTATTATTATTTTTTTCATTTCCTGTTGTTGACGGTAACGTACTATTTTTCTTTATATATATATATATATATATATATATATATATATATATATATATATATATATATATATATATATATATATATATATATATATATAATATGATCGTCTTATAAAAACAAGACGCGAAGGCGAAGGTTCGAATCACAGTAGGAGAGTTTATTTCCAAATGTCATAATGAAACAAACGCACACACACACACAGATACACACACCCACACACACACACACACACATACATACACACACACACCCATCCACCCACGCACGCACTTATATATATACATATATATGTATATATATATATATATATATATGTATATATATATATATACATACATATATAATGGTTACAAGATTGTGAACTTATAAATCGTCGAAATGTTAAACCTGGGAAAGGTTCACCCTCTCAATCACATGTACAAAACATACCTCATTACAATAATAAATACAATACAATAGAAATGAAATATTGGTGCTAATTAAAATAAAATAAATTACAAATAAAAAGTTACATGGCTGTGAACATAAAACAAGCGTAGCAAAAGTAACAATACATGACATTACCGTAAAAACATCAGACCCTAGGACAGAGATACAAATGGAGGTGGACCAAATGTCCGAAATGAAGTGTCAAGAACAAACGACTAAATTACAATCAAACAAAATACACTACAAAAATACAAATACAAATAAAAAGTAAAAATAGAAATCAAATAAGTTACATAGCTGTGAACGAAAAACAAGTGTAGCAAAAGAAGCTTCAAACGTGACACTAACATGAAAAACTTCAGAACAAGGACAGAGACGCAAATGGAGGTGGACCAAATGTCCGCAAAGAAGTGTCAAGAATAAACGACCAAATTACAATCAGTCAAATAAAAACCAAACAAAATGAAAGTTAAATGGCAGTGAACATAAAGCAAGTGTGACAAAAACATCAAACCGTAGCCCAAATATAAAAAAACAGTTTATTTTATTTCAATTAGCACCAAAATTTCATTTCTATTGTAATGTATTTATCATTGTAATGAGGTATGCTTTGTACATGTGACTGAGAGGGTGAACCCTTCACAGGTTTACCACTTCGACGATTTATAAGGAGTCTGGTGTTTACAGTTTTCCAATATGGATCCCAGACTCCAAATCTTCACTTACATATGTGTGTGTGTGTGTGTGTGTGTGTGTGTGTGTGTGTGTGTGTGTGTGTGTGTGTGTGTGTGTGTGTGTGTGTGTGTTTGTGTGTGTGTGTGTGTGTGTGTGTGTGTGTGTGTGTGTGTGTGTGTGTGTGTGTGTGTGTGTGTGTGTGTGTGTGTGTGTGTGTGTGTGTGTGTGTGTGTGTGTGTGTGTGTGTGTGTGTGTGTGTGTGTGTGTGTGTGTGTGTGTGTGTGTGTGTGTGTGTGTGTGTGTGTTTGTGTGTGTGTGTGTGTGTGTGTGTGTGTGTGTGTGTGTGTGTGTGTGTGTGTGTGTGTTTGTGTGTGTATGTGTGTGTGTGTGTGTGTGTAAATGTATATGAGTATATATACTGTACATATATATATATATATATTTATATATGTGTGTGTGTGTGAGCGTGTGTGTGTGTGTGTATACACATGTACATATACACCAAGAGGCCACCTTCTTTTATAAAGGGGTTGGCCTTCCTAGCACGCAGTCATCCTTCACTTTTCCCTCATTCATCCAACAAAATGCTTTTGTTTTTCCTTTTAAATTTAGTACCCTGTGGATGAAGAACCATCTCTTTCCCTCATTCCCGCCTCAACCTTAGGTCAGAAGCAATGCAGTAAGGCACAGTAGCAATT
>NC_134786.1:867420-872420 GCF_046742065.1 Oratosquilla oratoria
AATCAGTAAGCACTCAATTACTAAAAATAGGCTACCCAGACTGGTTTTTGACAAAAGCCCTCAGCAAAGCCAAAGCCAGTTATTTTAGAACAACCAATTCCAACACAAAATTTGTTTGGGAAAAATCAAATATTAAACTCCCTTATAATGAATCTATACATGCCGCATCTAAATCATTACCTAGTAACCAAATTAGGATCCCTTTTAGTTACCCAAATAATATTTAAAAAAAAAAAGTAGTAAATGTCCATCATAGAACATCCAATAAGGACAACCCCGGAGTATATAAGATACCATGTCTCGATTGTGATCAAGTGTACTGGGGACAAACGGGACGTGATCTACCCACTAGGATTAAAGAACATAAAAATTCTTTAAAATACGGCCAAGAAAACTCAGCTGTATTCCTCCATTCCAGTCTTTTAGATCACAGAATAGATTGGAAGAATGCAGCTACAGTATACAATTCACATTGTAATTTCAAAAGAGAAATTATTGAGTCCCCATTAATAAAACTGTTTCCAAATTATAATACCTCTAAAGGTCAATGGTCACCAGATGCCATTACTAGTGTGGCAGTTGATAAATTCATCTCCACAGGACGAAACATCCGATCTAACTCAGGGCAAGTGACCTGAGGCTTACCGAGTTCCCTACTGTAACTTCCTCCTCTGAATATAACCCCTTGTCTATGTACCCTATAATTGTAACTGCTGAAGAGGACCACAGTTAGTGGTCGAAATATACAGTTTACTCTGTATCTCAGCTTATCTTTCTCCGAGAATGGGTTTAAGTTTTATTTTATTCATATGTTACGACACCTACGTTACTTGATTTGATATATATATGTGTGTGTGTGTGTGTGTGTATGTGTGTGTGTGTATGTGTGTGTATTTTCCCTTTGTTTCTCTTTTCTACTGACTGGTTGGAAGACACTCGATGGAGGCAACCCCCAACATATAAAAATAATCTCTATTTACAATCTATTCTTCTTGCATGTGCGTCAATTTATTTAGTTTTCATCTAGGATATTTTTCTATATTTTAATCTGCCTAACTCAATAGAATCTCGTTCGTAAAGGTGGCGGCCCACTAAACATTTTTCGCTAGCATGCTACTTGCTTTTGCTATTCAGTTTCCAAATGTCAAATGACTTTTTATTCTTATAGTGAGATCCTGAAGGTCGAACTATGAGAAGGTATACCTAGAATACGAATGTTAGACACAATTTCTAGATCTTGTTACGGAAGTCTAGAATATTGTAACATAAATTATTTTTGCCCAAACCAAGTAGCAAAAAGCAAAATAGCGTGCTAGCCACCTCGAAGGAATGTGCTTTAAAGTGTTTGTTCTGGTTAACGTTAATTTGGTTGATTTAGATGATAACCGGTTCTTTTGTTCGTGGTTAAAAAGAGGTTTAAGAAGAACAGTTTCCAGTTAATGAATAAATATGCGTGACTCTGGTCCGTAGGGGGTGTCATATAAAACACAAATGATTTTGCGGTCATCTGCTGTCCACTACACCTCTTAAGGGTGACGTAGTGCAGCTAGGCATAGTTCCATTTCTCTGTGCATAAGCTGAGCTGCTTAAGGAGTGCATCGGATGAATGAATGTAGTGAATTAATGGACATGTACATGTACAGGTGTACATGTACATGTACAGTTGTACATGTGTACAATTGTGCATGTACATGTACACAAGAGATTTGCAGAAGAATCCCACTGAAAGAGGGTCAGTAGCCAGGATAAAAAAGGTACCCCTCCTCTTCCTCCTCTTCCTCCTCTTCCTCCTCCTCCTCCTCCTCCTCTTTCTCCTCCTCCTCCTCTTCCTCCTCTTCCTCCTCTTCTTCCTCTTACGTCTCTCTTGTTGAGGAGGAGGGAGAAAGTAGGTGGTGGCATTACTTAAATTTGATCAAATCCCGTGACGTCATGATAGATAACAAGATTGATAAGAGAATGGAAGCTAGCTAACGTTACTCCCATATTCAAAAAAGGTGACAAAAAGAAACCAAATAACTATAGGCCTATAAGTTTGACTTCAATCGTAGGAAAAATAATGGAAACTATCATCAGAGGTGCTATCGAACATCATTTAGAAAGTAACCGTTTGATAAATGATAGCCAGCATGGTTTCAGACGGAAACGTTCTTGCGTGACTAACTTACTCGAATTCTACAACACAGTTATCTCGAATTATGACAAAAGAAACAATATAGATTTAATATATCTAGAATTTGCAAAAGCTTTTGATACCGTCCCACACGAAAGACTACTTACTAAATTAGCTTTGCATGGAATAAGTGGTAGCCTATTAGGTTGGACTAGTAATTGGTTGAATGGTCGAAAACAGAGAGTTGTTTTAAATGGAAAAACTTCTGGATGGAAAAGTGTTGCAAGTGGAGTTCCTCAGGGTTCCGTTCTTGGGCCACTTCTATTCATAGTATATATAAATTATATAGACCATGGACTAAAATCTACTGTTTCCAAATTTGCTGATGATACAAAACTGTGCGGAGTGGCAAATGATCACTCAAACCAATTAGATATTCAAGTAGATTTAGATAAATTACAGCAATGGTCTGAAAAGTGGCTAATGAAATTTAACACAAGTAAATGCAAGGTAATGCACATAGGTAAAAATAACAGTAAGTACGATTACAAGTTATTTGGAAATTCGTTAACAAAAGTGGATAGTGAAAAAGATCTCGGCGTAATTATCAGTAACGACCTCAAATCATCCAAGCAGTGTACTTCAGCCTCTGAGAAAGCAAATAAGATTCTGGGATTGATTGCGCGATCTTTTGATTTCAAAAGTCCATCACTCATTAACAAGCTATATAAATCGTTAGTTCGTCCACATTTGGAATATGCTGTTTCTGTATGGTCACCGAATCTCATTAAAGACATTGACAGACTGGAAAAAGTACAACGGCGAGCCACAAAACTGATTCCAAATATCAAAAATAAATCATAACGAAAATCGACTTAAGCACATGAATCTGTTTTCCCTAAAAAAGCGTAGACTCAGAGGTGACTTGATACAGGTCTTTAAGATTTTAAAGGGAATTGACAACATCAAAAGTGACCAAATTTTCACATTGAATGAGAATCAGACAAGAAACAATGGTCTCAAACTGTCCGGAAATAGATTCAATTTGGAAGTAGGTAGAAACAACTTTGCCAACCGTGTAGTAAATGAATGGAATGAACTTCCTGCACAGGTAGTGCAATGTAGTTCAGTTCGAAGCTTTAAGAATCAGTTAGATAAATACCTAAGTAAGATGCTGTAATGATTATAATTTATCTTACATTATTTGTTTTTGTTTTGTTATCATTTGTCTGTCTGATTTTCATTTATTATTAGTTATATGTCAATTTATTATTATTTACTATTTACCTGTTTGTTTATCATTTAACTATACCTATGCATTTATTTATGTATTTTATTTGTTATTTACATTATTATAGTTTTTATTTATTGTTTTATTATTAATATGATTTTTTTTTTCGCATCCGACCTAGATATGGATCAGGTCTCCTGTCGGCATGCTCCGCCTTTGTAATCCTTTGTAATAACTTGAAGGTTGATAGTAGATGGGTAGAAAGGGAAGGAAAAGGAGGGGGAGGAGGAGGAGGACGAAGAGGAGAAGAGGGATGAGGAAGGGGAGAAGAAGGAGGAGGGGAGGAGAAGAAGAAGGAGGGAAAAAGGAAGAGGAGAAGAGGAATAAGAAAGAAGAGGAAGATGAGAAGAGGGGTGAGGAAGGGGAGAAGGAGGAGGGGAATAGGAGAAGAAGGAGGGAGGAGAAGGAGGAAGAAGAGAAAAAGGAAGAGGAGAAGAGGGATAAGAAAGAAGAAGAGAGGCATAAGGAAGAGGTAATGAGGGGTGAGGAAGAGGAGAAGTAGGAGGGAGGAATATCAAGAGGAGGAGGAAGAGGATGAGGAGGAGGGAGAGGAGAAGGAGAAAAAGGAAGAGGAGGAGAGGAATGAGAAAGAGGAGAAGAAGAAGGAAGAGGAGAAGAAGGAGGAAGAGGAGAAGAAGGAGGAAGAGGAGAAGAAGGAGGAAGAGGAGAAGAAGGAGGAAGAGGAATGATGAAGGAGAGAAGAAGGAGGAGGGGAGGAGAAGAAGAAGGAGGAAGAGGAGGAGGAGGAGAGAGAGGAGAAGGAGAAAAAGGAAGAGGAGGGGTGAGGAAGAGGAGAAGTAGGAGGGAGGAATATCAAGAGGAGGAGGAAGAGGATGAGGATGAGGGAGAGGAGAAGGAGAAAAAGGAAGAGGAGGAGAGGGATGAGAAAGAGGAGAAGAAGGAGGAAGAGGAGAAGAAGGAGGAAGAGGAGAAGAAGGAGGAAGAGGAGAAGAAGGAGGAAGAGGAATGATGAAGGAGAGAAGAAGGAGGAGGGGAGGAGAAGAAGAAGGAGGAAGAGGAGGAGGAGGAGAGAGAGGAGAAGGAGAAAAAGGAAGAGGATGAGAGTGATGAGAAAGAGGAGAAGAAGGAGGAAGAGGAGAAGAGGAATGATGAAGGAGAGAAGAAGGAGGAATAGCAAGAGGAGGAGGAGGAAGAGGAGAAGGAAGAGGAAGAGGAGAAGGAGAAAAAGGAGGAGGAGGAGGAGAGGGATTAGAAAAAGGAGAAGAAGGAGGAGGACGAGGAGGAGGAGAAAGAGGAGAAGGAGTAAAAAAGGAGGAGAGGGATTAGAAAGAGGAGAAGAAGGAGGAGGAAGAGGAGGAGGAGGAGGAGGAGAAAGAGGAGAAGGAGAAAAAAAGGAGGAGAGGGAGGAGGAAAAGGAGGAAATGGAAGAGAAACGTGAGATCTAAAACAAGGGGAAATAATGGTCGCGCAGATCAGCATTTGTCCCCTTTATAAGCGCAGGCAACTGTGCATCATGCAATAATAGAATGGTCATGTTCTCTGGTAATGTACTGTTGTGAATGGTGTTCCATTCTTTCTCCCCCTCCCCCCCTCCTCCCCCTCCCCCTCCTCCTCACTTTCCCCCTCCCCTCCCACTCC
>NC_134786.1:879920-882420 GCF_046742065.1 Oratosquilla oratoria
ATGTAAATATAAAATGATTATATAATTTTACCAAATGTTGAAATATTGGTTATTTTCATTTAATTTTAGTGCGGGCAGATATTGATTATTTCCAAATTCCTGGGTTTTTGTAGATAAACCCCTATAACCATATATATTCTGAAGATAAATAAACGAGATACATTTCTTCACCTTTTAGCTGTAGACATCTATTGTCAATACACACACACACACATGCACATACACACGCACGCAAAAGAATGTGTACATATGATATTTGTGTTTGTGTATGCATGTATTTTCAAACTAGGATTTACCAACCTTCGGGGGGTGGGGGGTGCACACCTGTGAGGGAGAGTGCTTAAAGCTACATTTCATTCCCCCCCCATTTTTTTTTTAGGGTTAAGGGTTAAAGTCAGGTGGGTTATGGTTAGGTTAGGGATTATTCACCAACTTGCAGCAACGCGTGAGTAATTTGGGTAGTATATATATATATATATATATATATATATATATATATATATATATATATATATGTGTGTGTGTGTGTGTGTGTGTGTGGTGTGTGTGTGTGTGTGTGTGTGTGTGTGTGCGTGTATGTTATATATGTATATATATATTTATATATACATGTGTATATATATATGTATATATATATATATACATGTATACATATATATATATATATATATATATATATATATATATATATATATATGTATATATTGTCATCATTCCAAGCACTTCTCACCTTATTCAGAACCTTATCAATTCGGACTAAGCCATCTTGGTGAGGTACATAGGCTGTATTGTCCCTCTGGGGATAGGCTGGTCCTGCAGTGACTATTAAGGCTGAACTGATGATATAATTACTATTCGAGTCGAGATCAAACCGTATTTTAACTAAGAATTATAACATTGTGGTTAACCAGTATCTAATCTAATGAAGTTAACGTTGTTCTAACAAATCTATTATCTTACAATGAAGATGATATTGTGTTAGTGGCGTGATCGAAAGTGGGCTGGTCTCACATTCGCTTAATTGAAGGTTCGAGTCCCGCACTCCTTTCCAATTCCAAAGAGTGACTATTATTACCTACCCCCAACAGTCCCCAGAGTGCGGAGTAGGGCAAAGGTGACGGCTTCGGCCGCAGCTACTCAGCGCCTCCTGGCTTATGCTCCTCACGATGACCTTGACATGCAGGGCGCCTTTATTCATCTGAGAAAGTGACCCCATATCTCTTCCCTAAGGATAAGAATCTTCTCTCCTGTCTCTTTTCAGGCGATTTCATTCAGCTGCATTGTGACCTCATCCTGAGACGCTTACCCAACTACTTATCTCACTGATAAACCATATCTTTGCCCTGAGATATCAATTTACACAAAATTCCTTCATTATCGTTTTGCCAATAAGATATTGATATTAGATTTAAGCAGAGATGGATGATAAGAGTATATATTCTAGATAACCGATAGATAAGATAGATAATATCTATTGAACTTCTGTCTAAGGGTGATTTATTATAATTCTGAATAAAATCGTCTGACGTCAGATTGAATAGAATTAATAGAATAATTATTAGCGATGAATGAGTTACATATATATATATATATATATATACATATATATATATATATAAATATATATATATATATATATATATATATATATATATATATATACATATATATATATGCTAATAAGAACATGGGTACGTGTGTTCACTTATGCAAAGTAGACCACATGGAAAAAGAAACTAACAAAGTAGAGCGATTTCGTATATTTGCACTGAAGATGTAATATACGAAAGCGCTCTGCCTCGTTAGTTTCTTTTTCCAAGTGGTCTACTTTGCATATATATATATATATATATATATATATATATATATATATATATATATATATATGTAATGATTATAATTTATTTTGTATTATTTGTTTTTGTTTTGTTATCATTTGTCTGTCTGATTTTCATTTATTATTAGTTATATGTCAATTATTATTTACTATTTACCTTTTTGTTTATTATCTAACTATACCTATGCATTTATTTATGTATTTTATTTGTTATTTACATTATTATAGTTTTTATATATTGTTTTATCCTTATTGTGATTTTTTCGCATCCGACCTAGATATGGACCAAAAAGTCTCCTGTCGGCATGCTCCGCCTTTGTAATCCTCTGTAATATATATGTATATATATGTATATGTATGTATATATATATATATATATATATGTATATATATACATATATATATATGTATTTGTATGTATATATATATATATATATATATATATGTATGTATATATATACATATATATATATATATGTATGTATATATATGTATATTTATATGTATATATATGTATATATGTATATATATATATGTATATGTATATATATATATGTATATATATATATATATATGTATATATATATATATATGTATATATATATATATATATATATATATATATATATATATATGTGTGTGTGTGTGTGTGTGTGTGTGTGT
>NC_134786.1:894920-897420 GCF_046742065.1 Oratosquilla oratoria
TGGGGAGATTGTGAGTCTGCAGAACTTGTGAGAGTCTGAGGAGTTTTTGAAAGTCTGAGGAGCTTGTGAGTGTTTGAGGAGCTTGTGGTAATCTAAGGATCTTCTGGGAATCTAAGGAGCTTGTGAGAGTCTGAGGAGCTTGGGAAAATTTGAGGAGTTTGTGAGAGTCTGGGAGTCTGAGAAGCTTGTGAGATTCTGGGGAGTTTGTGAGAGTCTGTGGAATTCATTAGAGTCTTAGGAGCTTCTGGAAGACTGGGAGGCTTGTGAGAGTTTGAGGAACTTCTGGGAGTCTTAAGAGCTTCTGAGAATGTGAGGAGCTTCTGGGAGTCTAAGGAGTTTAAGAGAGTCTGATGAGATTCTGAGAGTCTGAAGAATTTGTGAGAGTCTGAGGAACTTTTTGGAGTCTTAGGAGCTTGTGAGAGTCTGAGGAGCTTCTGGGAGTCTAAAGGGCTTGTGAGAGTCTGAGGAGTTTCTCGGAGTCTTAGGAGCTTGTGAGAGTCTGAAGAGCCTGTGAGAATCTGAAGAGCTTATTGGAGTCTTGGGAGCTTCTGAGAGTCTAAGAGGCTTGTGAGAGTCTGAGGAGCCTGTAAGAGTCTGAGGAGCTTGTGAGAGTCTGAAGAGCTTCTTGGAGTCTTGGGAGCTTCTGAGAGTCTAAGAGGCTTGTGAGAGTCTGAGGAGCCTGTGAGAGTCTGAAGAGCTTGTGAGAGTCTGAAGGCCTTCAGTGTCTTAAAGAGTTCTCACCAACATTCTTTCCTTATCTCCTTACTGAGACCCTAATTCATCTCCTGCCTAAGGATCCTACTTACTGCAAATGTCCTTCTCCTCTTCCTCCTCCTCCTTCTCATCCTCTTCCTCCTCCTCCTCCTTCTCCTCTTCCTCCTCCTCCTCTTCCTCCTCCTCCTCCTCCTTCTTCTCCTTCGAGGACCCCGGTTCTTACTACTTCTTCTTCTTTTTCTTCTTTTCTTTATCTTCTTCCTCATTCTCTCATTCTTCATCATCATTATCGTCGTCTTATTCTCCCTATTCTTCCCCTTGCCTGTTTTTTCGTCATTCTCTTCTCCCTCATTCTCCCTCTCTTCTCTTCTTCCTCCATCTTGTCCTCCTTTTTCTCCTCCTTCTCCTCCTCCTCCTCTTTTTCGTGCTTATTTTCCACCTTCAGTTTTTTTCTTTCTTTATCCTTTCTCCTTCCTCCTCCTCCACCTTTCCTCCTACTCCTCCTCTCCCTCCTTTTATTCCTCTCCTTATTTCCTCTTCTTCACTCTTTCCCCTCCCCTTTTCCTTCTTTCTTTCCTCTCCTCCTCCTTCTCCTCTTCCTTTATCTCTTCTCTCTCCACCTTTTCCTCTTCCTTCTCTCCTCCTTTCCCTTTTTTCCTTCTTCCTTTCCTACCTCTCTTCATCTTTCTTCTCCTCCCTTTCTCCCCCTCCACTTCTTCCTTTACTCCATCTTTCCTTATTTTCTTTTTCATTTCCTCCATCTCTTCCCCTTTCTCTTCCTCCTCTTCCTCCTTTTCACTTTTTCCTTCTTCCTTTCCTCCTTCTCCACCACTTTCTCCTCTTCTTTTCCTCCTCCTCCTCCTCCTCCTCTTCCTCTTTTTCTCCACCTTTTACTTTTTCCTCCTTCCCCTCCATTTTCTCCTCTTACTCCTATTCCTTCACCTTCTCCTCTTTCCTTCTGCCTTCTCCTCCTCTTCCTCCTCTTCCTCCTTTTCTCCACCTTTTCTATATTTTCTTTCTTTCCTGCTCCAATTTCTCCTTTTCCCTTCCTCGTTCTCCTCCACTTTCTCTTCTTCCCTTCCTCCCCCTCCTCCTCTTACTCCTCTCTCTCCTCCTCTTCCTCTTTTTCTCCATCTTTTCTATATTTCCCTCTTCCTTTCCTCCTCCACTTTCTCTTCTTCCCTTCCTCCCCTTCCTTCTCTCTCTCCTCCTTCACTTCCTCCTCTCCCTCCTCTCTCCCCTTCCCTTCCTCCTCTTACTCCTCTCCCCCCTCTTCCTCCTCCCTCTCCTCCTCTTCTCTTCCGCACCCTCATCCTCTAACACACTTCATTTAATACAAAGTGAATACCCGAAGTTTTAATCTTGTTCATATCGGTAGTGGAGCTAGTCTGCCCATAGTCTCCTCAACGGCACATTACCTTTTTTTTTTTTTTTTTTTTTTTTTTTTTTTTTTTTTTTTTTTTTTTTTTTTTCTCAACTTTTAGATTCTGCTCTGAGGGGAAGTGGTGACAATTTTGCCTTTTTTTTCTTTTCTTGTTTCATTTGTTCAATTTTTTTTCATTATTTTCTTACAACTTTTTTTTTACTCTGTCCTCAGTAGAAACCATAGTCTTCAATTTATCTCTCTCTCTTTTTTATTTATTTATTCGTTTATTTAATTTCATTTGTTCTGTCATTTTTTCAACATTTTCAGAACCTTTAACGTTTGCCTTTCCACTTTATTTTGATTTTACTTTATTTTCTTATTGTTATTATCATCGTTACCATCATCATCATTATTATTACT
>NC_134786.1:902420-909920 GCF_046742065.1 Oratosquilla oratoria
CCCCCCCCCACCAAGAAAAAAAATGATAATTTGCTTTGTTTGAGAAAAATAGATTTTTATTCTTTTTAAGTTTTATTTCGCTTGTTTTTTTTTGTTTCGTTTCTCTACTTATTTACTCCTAAAGTCCTGAATTTTTTTTCCTAATAACCTGAGGATTTGAACTCAAGCCTCTTTGGATTCTTTACGAAATTTTGACTTTTGGGTCCGAATTCAAAATTCTCAAAATCTGTAGGGACGAGAAGCTACCATGGTCCTGACTAGTTCAAAGTTAATCACTACAGATTTTTATATATATATTTATTTATTCACTTCTTCTTCTTCTTCTTCTTCTTCTTCTTCTTCTTCTTCTTCTTCTTCTTCTTCTTCTTCTTCTTCTTCTTCTTCTTCTTTTTTTCTTCTTCTTCTTTTTCTTTTTCTTCTTCTTCTTTTTCTTCTCCTCTTCCTCATCCTCTTCCTCTTCCTCTTCCTCTTCCTCTTCGTCTATTCCTTTTTACTTTTCTTCTTCTTCTTCTTCTTCTTCTTCTTCTTCTTCTTCTTCTTCTTCTTCTACTTCTTCTCCTCTTCCCCATCCTCTTCCTCTTCCTTTTCGTCTTCTTCTTCTTCCTTTTCTTCTTCTTCTTCATCTTCTTCTTCTTCTTCTTCTCCTCCTCCGTAATCTTATTTTATTCTTATTATTCTTGTCCCACCTGGCATTCGCCAGTCACTTTGGAAGAAGCAAAAAAAAAAAAAAAAAAAAAAAAAAATTATATATATATATATATATATATATTATATATATATTATATATATATATATACATATATATATATGTATAAATATATATTTGTATATATATATACATGTATATATATACATATATATATATACATGTATATATATATATATAATATATAATATATATGTATGTATATATATGATGGCTTTAAGCATAAGTATTTTCTTATAAAAACAAGTATATGACCTCCCGTGACTCAGAACGGAAGTAAGCATTACGCAAAGAAGTAACTCAGATTGAAATATTGTAATCAAATAGCATTTGCCATTAGAAATAAATAAATAAATAGATAAAAAAATAAAAAAATAAATAGAAATAAAATAAAATAAAAATGAGGTTGTCATTAACTCTCCCATTCTCATCCATTTCCTCATTTTCTTCCTTATGTTTATTAATTGATTAATTAATTAATTTTCTATTTATTCATCTGTTTATATACTTATTAATCTAATGACATTATGTTTTTATTTATTTATCCATTTATCTAATAATTTGTCTGTGTATTTATCTTTTTATTCATTTACTTATTTATTATATTTATTCATTTATCTATTCATTTATTTATTTATTTTTTATTCATTTAGATATATCTTTATTTATGTGCTTATCTATTTTTCATTTACTTATTTACCTATTGCTGGGAGAAGAATTCGATAGTATTAAAGACCAAATTCATCTTAATCCCCTGCATTATTTTCTAGCGTCAAACGATTTTATTCAGTTGAGAACAAAAACCCATCTAGAAGGGACTACTAAACTTTTTTTTACAATTTATTCTAACTTAGATCTTCATTCTCTCTGTCGCCAGGCGATTTTATTCAGCAGGAATCGACGATTGAGGGACTGAAGAAGTCACATACAACCTCCCTCCCTCCCTCCACATCCCCACCCCCCACACACACCCTCCCACGCCTCCTCCCTCCTTCCCTTCCTTCCTCCTTTTCTCCCTCCCTCCCTCCCTCCACATCTCCACACATTCCCTCCCTCCTTTCCCTCCTTTCCTCCCTCCCTTCCTCCCTTCCCTCCTTTCCTCCCTCCCTCCTTCCCTCCCTTCCCTTCCCCCCTTCCCTCCCCCCTTTCTTCCCTCCTCCACATCCCCACACACTCCCTTCCAGTCCCCCTCTCTCCTCCACATCCCCCCCACACACTCCCTCCCCCCCTCCATTCCTTCCCTCCCTCTATTCCTCCCTTCCTCCCTCCTTCTCTCCCTCCTCCACATCCCTACACATACCCTCCCACTCCTCCTTCCCTCCCTCCCTCCCTCCCTCCCCCCTCCCCCTCTTCCTTCCTCCCTTCCTCACAGTTCCCCAAAAGGAAAATTATAACATACATCAGGAAAGCCACAAATATATATGATTTAATTCATCTTGAACTCGCGTCAGCTTTGGGTAAATGGCTTCCTGAGCCTGTGGAAGAAGTGAGGCGCTGTGGACCATTGAAGGCAACTTGATTAAGTTTAAACATAAACGTGGTAAAGTAAGGGTTAAAGTAAGGAGTTTATCTGTTAATGGTGCGTGCACATTAATCCCCTTAACCAGGATAACTTTAGTTAACTGAATAAATTCATGTGACGGTAGAGGACGTGTCCGATTCCCGAAGCCCACCACGGTCTTTGTCGTGTTTGTTCCCGACAGCTCTGGTCAGGCGGGGAGGCGACCAAACGTCGGCCAAAAAAAAAAAAAAAAAAAAAAAAAAAAAAAAAAAAAAAACCGGCGGCTTCCCGCTAATGACATTAGTATACACTTGTTACTATTAAAACAACCTTACAGAGTCCGCTATGCCACCCAATGGTTAGACAGGTCCAGAACAGGACCATTCAAACTTGACTTGCTCAACGAACCCTTGACGTCATAGTCGTGACGTCATCAATCGTGCAATTTCTTTGTCATCGCTGATTGGTGGAGAAATAAAATGGGTTACTAGATTTATCTAAATGTATCGATACTATTATATTGTATCGTATGCACACACTGGTAACAGGATACTATATATTGAAAAGTTTATTAATTATATGAAACTATATGCAAAGGAATTAATCTGTTTACACATACCACAGAGAAGAGAAAATTCTGATAATTGAAAATTTTTCTTTATAAAAGAGAATTCTTTATTATTGTTACTTAAAGTTCCGGGAGGTTTTTCGTATACATGTGCGCGTACACACACACACACACACACACACACACACACACACACACACACACACACACACACACACACACACACACACACACACACACACACACACACACACACACACGTGTGTGTGTGTGAGTATGTGTGTGTACGTGACGGAGTGTATATGCGTGTGTGTGTGTGTGTGTGTGTGTGTGTGTGTGTGTGTGTGTGTGTGTGTGTGTGTGTGTGTGTGTGTGTGTGTGTGTGTGTGTGCGTATTTTCAATGAGTCCCCCAGTTATGTAATAAATATTCTCCATTCATGAAATGATGCTGCGTGCTTCTGGTCCTTAGAGGTGCCCTTAGAATTTTAATAACATAAGTCTTAATCATTTCAGTACATCATATACAAGGCATGGACTCAACTTACATATTACATATTTATCAATTTTTTTATTTACGAAAGTGTAGTGGAATTTTGATTAAAATCAGCTGACGGCGTGTAGGATTGAAATGTACAGTACCAACCAGTATGTAAGGGCTAATAGAGATGGGCTATGTCCCAATCCCCTCTTAGGGGCTACCGTAGAGATAGATAGCCTTTCGAGGTTTGGAATCTAGCCCCCCCGATATCTGCAAACATAAAGTCCTTTTTTTACCCTCTTTTTTGTCTCTCTTTTTCGTTCTCTTCTTCTTCCTTTCTCTTCATTCTTTGTCTATATTCATTCTTCTCTATCTCCTACATTCATTTCTGTCTTTTGTCTTCTCTGTTTTATTTTTTCTTTATTATTATTTTTTTTCTTCCATTTTTTCATTTTTTTTTCTTTTCAAAAATTCTTACATTTCCGTCCTCACCTCCTCCTCCTTCTCCTCTTCCTCCTCCTCCTCCAACTCTTTCCTCCTCTCCCTCCCCACCTCCTCCTCCACCCTCTCCTCCTTTACCTCCTCCTCCTCATTCTCCTCATTCTCCTCCAGCTCGTATTTCTCTTCCTGCTTCTTCTCCTCTTCCTCCTCCTCGTCCTTCTCTTCCTCCTCTTCCTCCTCCTCGTCCTTCTCTTTTCCCTCCTCCTCCTCCTCCTCCCCACCTCCTCCTCCACCCCCTCCTCCTCCACCTTCTCCTCCTTCTCCTCCAGCTCGTATTTCTCTTCCTTCTTCTCCTCCTCTTCCTCTTCCTTGTCCTTCTCTTCCTCCTCTTCCTCCTCCTCGTTCTTCTCTTTCTCCTCCTCCTCCTCCTCCTCCTCCTTCTCCTTCAACTCCCACTCCTACCCCTTTTTCCTTCTTCTCATCCTTCTTTTCCCCCTCCTCTTCCTCCTCCTCCTCCTCCTTTTTCATCCCTCACTCACTACCTTGCCTCCTCCCTTTCTCTCCTCTTTCTTCTTCACCTCTTCTCTCCTCCCTTCCTCTCTTCTCTCTCTAATCTTCCTCTTCTTTACACCTCTTTACTCTTTTCCTCTTCTGCTCTCTCATCCACTTCTATTCTTCCACTCACGCCCCTCCACCTCCTCTTCCTCCACCTTTCCACAATTCCCCTCCACTCCTCCCTCCATGCTCCACGCCTCCACTACTATATCTACTCTCCTTCTCCTCCTCTTCCTCCCCTCCTCCTCCTCCTCTTCCTCTTCACTCTTTCGCCCCTGCACAAACCAATTCATCTTTCCCACTTCCCTCCCTTCCTCCTCCTCCCTCTCCTCCTTCTCCTCCTCCTCCTCCTCTTTCTCCTCCTCCTCCTCCTCTCCCTCCTCCTCCTTCTCCTCCTCCTCCTCCCCTCTCCTCCTCCCTCTCCTCCTCCTCCTTCTCTCCTCCTCCTCCTCCCTCTCCTCTTCACCCTCCCCTTCCCCATCTTCCTCCTCCTCTTCTTTCCCCTCTCTCCCTCCTCCCCTTTTCCTTCCCTATCTCCTTCCTCCTCCCCTCCCCCTCCCCTTCTTCTTCACCCTCTCCTCACCCTTCCCCTCCCCCTTCCCCTCTTCTCCCTTCCCTTCCCTATCTCTTTCCTCCTCCCCTCCCCCTCCCCTTCCTCTTCACCCTCTCCTCCCCCTTCTCCTCCTCCCCCTCCCCCTCCCCCTCCTTTTCTTCACCTCTGCAATGCTTTTAGCCTCGAATTGTTTTCCGTACATAGCCCTGAGCACTTCAACCCTCTATTGTTTTCGTAGTATATCTAAAGCCCAACTCCATGCTGTGTTCCTGAGGCGATGGGGGGAGGGGGTGATAGGAGGGGGGGGAACTGAAGGCTGTAGGCTGGGGTCTGGGGTCTGGGGTCTGGGGTGTGGGGTCTGGGGTCTGGGGTCTGGGCTCTGGGGTCTGGGTCTGGGGTTTGGGGTCTGGGGTCTGGGTCTGGGGTCTGGGGTCTGGGGTCTGGGGTCTGGGGTCTGGGGTCTGGGGTCTGGGGTCTGGGGTCTGGGGTCTGGGGTCTGGGGTCTGGGGTGTGGGGTCTGGGGTGTGGGGTCTGGGGTCTGGGGTCTGGGGTCTGGGGTCTGGGGTCTGAGGTCTGGGGTCTAGGGCCTGGGTGCTGGGGGCTGGGATCTGGGGTTTGGGGGCTGGGGGCTGGGATCTGGGGTCTGGGGTCTGGGGTCTGGGACTGGGACTGGGACTGGGACTGGGGTCTGGGGTCTGGGGTCTGGGGTCTGGGGTCTGGGGTCTGGGGTTTGGGGTTTGGGGTTTGGGGTTTGGGGTTTGGGGTTTGGGGTTTGGGGTTTGGGGTTTGGGGTCTGAGGTCTGAGGTCTAGGGTCTGTGGTCTGGGGTCTGGGGTCTGAGGTCTGGGGTCTGAGGTCTGGTGTCTGTGGTCTGGGGTCTGAGGTCTGGGGTCTGGGGGCTGAGGCTAGGGGGATGAGTGAGTGACTATATGAGTGAATGAGTTGATGAGTAAGTGGAAGAGTGAGGGAGAGATGAATAGGCGATTCAGTGGGTTAGGAAGTGAATGAGGGGCGAATGAGTAAATATGTGAGTATATGAGTGAATGAGTCAATGGGTGAGGAAGGAGTAGGAATGGATGAGTAAGTGTGAATTTGCGGTGAGTGAATTGGCGAGTGAGTGAAGGTGGGAGTAATAAGTAATTCAGTTAGTTAGTGAGTCTGCATATGTGAGTGAATTGATGAGTAAATGAGTGAATGAGAGTAGGTGTTTGAGTGAAGGAGTTACTGAGCGAATGAGTAAGGAGGTTACTGAGTGTCTGGGTGAGTGCGTGAATGAGTGAATGAGTGAGTTAGTGGGTGAGTTAGTGAGTGGGTGAATGGGTGAGTGAGTGTATGAGTGAGTGAATAGGTGAATGAGCTAGCGAGTGAAGGAGTGACTGAGTACGTGAGTGAGTGAGTAAGTGAGTGAGTAGATGAGTGAGTGAGTGAGTGAATGAGTGAATGAATTAGTGGATCAGTGGGTGAGCTAGCGAGTGAGTGAGGGGGTGACTGAGTGAGTGGATGAGTGAGTAGATGAGTGAGTGAGTGAATGAGTTGGTGAGTGAGTGAGTGAGTGAATGAATGAGTGGATCAGTGAGTGAGTGAGTGAACGTGTGAATGAGTGAGTGATTGAATGAGTGAATGAGTGAGCGGCGGGAGAGTGAAGAGGTGAGTTAACGGGTGAGTGATTGAGTGAGTGAATGAGTGAGCGGCGGGAGAGTGAAGAGGGGAGTTAGCGGGTGAGTGAGTGAGGGAGAGAGTTAATGGTTGAGTAAGACTAACCTACAGGATCTTTTTGACAGCAACTCATCTCCCCATACCTATTAATCTTTGTTACAGTTACGCTATGTACTCACATCAGACCTTCCAACTCCCTCAATCAACAGTCCATTTTCCATCCCAATAATTTGCCCAATCCTGCCAATCCACTACCTATTCATCTTCCCTTCCTAGCATCCCCATCCCAATCAGCTCCCAAACCCAGCATCATATGAGGACCAATCACTTTTCCCTTGCCAATCACTGCCCGTATAACCCAATCTTGATCACATGCCAGTCCATCTCCCCACAATTGAATTCACCCATTTATCACAGACTAATTTCTCACCCTGTCACTTGGATATTATTTTTTCTTATTTACATATTTCAAAGAGATAGCAAATGTGGAGAAATTATTGACACGGGTGTAATGACTGTAGAGTACCGTTCCTTAAAGTATAGGATAAACAACATACTAATTCAGGGAATAGTGCAAGGGATACCCAATTGTCGTCTGATAAAGGTGCTTCGTTGTAAGCCTGTACAATTAATCTCTCTCACTCTCTTTCCCCTCTCTCCCTATCTCTTTCTCTCTATGTCTTTATCACTTGCTTATTTTCTGTTTTCTCTGTTTCTACCTAGCGTTTCCTCCTCTTCCTTTTCACATTTTTTCTCTCTTCGTTCCAATTCTGGATTACTCTTTTTAACGCTCCCCTCTCTTCTTCCCTCGTTTATTTATCGAGTTTTTATTCCTCCCCTTTTATGATCTTCCTTTTACTTTTGTTTTCTTTCTGTACACCTCCATTCCCCCCTCCATTCCCTCCATCTTTATTCTACTTTCTCTCTCTCCTCCTCTTTCTTCCCCCTCCTCTCTCTCTCTCTCTCTCTCTCTCTCTCTCTCTCTCTCTCTCTCTCTCTCTCTCTCTCTCTCTCTCTCTCTCTCTCTCTCTCTCTCTCTCTC
>NC_134786.1:922420-928017 GCF_046742065.1 Oratosquilla oratoria
AGCCTCGTTAGGGCCAGTAGGCCTGCTGTTGTTTGTTCTTTCTTTGTGTTCCTCCTCCTCCTCTTCCTCTCTTTCTCATCTTCTTTTTACTCTCTTCCTCCTCCTCCTCCTCCTCCTCCTCCTCCTCCTCCTCCTTCTCTCTTTCTTTCCCATCTTCCCCTTTTTACCCTCTTCCTCCTCCTCCTCTTACTCACCTTCTTCCCTCTTCTCCTCTTCCTCCTATTCCTCTTACTTCACCATCTTTTCCTCCTCTTCCTCCACCTACTATCCTCTTCCTCCTCCTCCTCATTCTCCTCTTTCTCTTCTTCATCATCTTCCTCCTCCTGTTCCTCTTTCACCACCACTTCCTCCACATATTGTTTCTCCTTCTCCTCCTCCTCCTCCTCCTCCTCCTCTTCCTCCTCCTCCTCCTCCTCCTTCTCCTCCTCCTCCTTCTCCCTCCTCCTCCTCTTCCTCCTCCTTCTCCTCCTCCTCCTCCTCCTCCTCCTCCTCCTCCTCCTCCTCCTTCTCCTCCTCCTCCTCCTCCTCCTCCTCCTCCTCCTCCTCCTCCTCCTCCTCCTCCTCCTCCTCCTCCTCCCTTCCACTACCCAAGCGACCATTGTCAATAACCAACCCGCATCTCGACTGAGGTACTGCACCCCTAACCCCCCCCACCCCGAACCTCTTTCCCATCCCTCCCCCTTCCCCCTTCCCCCCTTCCACCTCTTTCCCCTGACCCTCCACACCAACCCCTTTCTGTTCCAGAGGATTCTCTAAACTGAATAAAATCGCTTGAACGTTAACCAGAATAAAATGACTGAATATCCTGAATTTTATAGTACCTCCTCCACTTACACCATATCTACCTTTACCTCTACCTCCACCTCCACCTCTACTTCCACTTCCACCTCCACTTCCACCTCCACTTCCACCTCCACCTCCAACTCCACCTCCACCTTTATCTCCACCTTCACCACCAACTCCACCTCCTCCACTTCCACTTCCACCTTCACCTCCACCTCCATTTCCACCTCTACCCCCACCTCCACCTCCACCACCCCCTCCATCTCCACCTCCACATCCACCTTCATCTTCACTTCCACCACCTCCACTTCCACCTCCACCTCCACCTCCACCTACAAATCCACCTCCTCCTCCAACTCCAACTCCACCTCTACCTTCATCTCCACCTTCACCGCCAACTCCACCTCCTCCACTTCCACTTCCACCTTCACCTCCACCTCCAATTCCACCTCTACCCCACCTCCACCTCCACCTCCATCTCCACCTCCACATCCACCTTCATCTTCACTTCCACCACCTCCACTTCCACCTCCACCTCCACCTCCACCTACACCTCCACCTCCACTTCAATCTCTATCTTTTGCTTTCTTCCCATCCATAACTCACACACTCACCCCCACCTTATCTGTCCCATCGTCCTCCTCATTTTTTATCCTCCTCCTCCTGCTCCTCCTCTTCCTATTCCTCTTCATCCCCTTCTTCTCCTTTCTTCTCCTCCTCCTCCAACACCTCCTCCTCCTCCTCCTTCTCTTCCTCTTCCTCCTCACTTATCTTCCTCCTCCTCCTCATCCACCACCCTCTCCTCTCCCCTCCTATACCTCCTCCTCCTACTAACCCACCTGCACTACCTCCTCCTCCTCCTTCTCCTCCTCCTCCTCCACCACCCTCCTCCTCCTCCTCCTCCTCAACCCTTCTCCTCCTCACCCTCCCAATAGAACAATACATCGGAAATCGGACTTATATTAATCTTATTGTACCGCTGGCGACAGCCCCTGTCCTCGTGCCCTGTCCTCCCCCTCCTCCTCCCTCCTCCTCCTCCCTCCTCCTCTCTCCCCCTCATACATACACACACACACACACACACACACACACACACACACACACACACACACACACACACACACACACACACACACACACACACACACACACACACACACACACACACACACACACACACACACACATATATATATATATATATATATGTGTGTATAAAAATACATACATATATATATAATATATATGTATATATATATATGTATGTATATACATGTATATACATATATACAGTATATATGTATATATATGTATATATATTAGTATATGTATATAATTTAGCAAACATAAATACATACGTATATGCCTATCCAAGAGTGTATATTGACACAAAACCATAAATATCAACAAAACAAGTAAAAATGAAATAAAATAAAACAAAATAGAAAATAGTAAAAACGAAAGAAAAATAGAAATACATCCTGGACTTTTCCCCAACTTCCTGTTAAACAAGTACTCCCAGCTTCGGCCCTTCCACTCCACGTTTAGGTACTCCATCATCTCCCCTGACCCTCTCACCTCCTCCTCCTCCTCCTCCTCCTCCTCCTCCTCCTCCGTCATTTCTTCAGCACTTAATTTCTCTTTCGTTCTTTCACGCGCTAATCCCCTTGTACCGCTTGGGTTGGTTCTCCTCCTCCTCTTCCTCCTCCTCCTCCTCCTCCTCCTCCTCTTTTTCCTCCTTCTCTTCCTCTTCCTCCTCTTCCTCTTTTTCCGCCTCCTCCTCTTACTCCTCTACCTCTTCCTTCTCCTCCTCCTCCTCTTCCTCCTCCTCCTCCTCTTCCTCCTCCTCCTCTTCTCCCTCCCCCTCTTCCACCTCTTCTTCCTCATCCTCTTCCACACCCTCCTTTCTTTCCCTCTTCTTCCTTTACCTCCTCTTATTACTTTTCATCCTCGATCTTCTGTACCTCCTCCTCCTCCTCCTTCTCCTACTCTTCTTCCTCCACCAAAGGCTTTGTCCTACAATAGACAGTTGATAACACTTCTTCGTCTCTGGTTAGCGCATGTGCGCGCGCGCGCGTGTGTGTGTGTGTGTATTTGTGTGTGTGTGTGTGCGCGAGAGAAATATTTTATTTTTCACATTTCCAAATATCAAATTGTCATTCCGTGCTATACAGCAAAGCTGAATGATAGAATTGGAGCGTGAGGGTATAGTACCATTATTTACGTACTGCGTTGTAGCATCGTACAGTTACTGTTGTGTATTATACTTGCGAATTATCTAAAAGTGTTTGTGTTTTTCCATTACAAAATTATCATAGATTTTGTTGTATGTTGATTCTATCATTGTCATTGTATTAGTTAATTACAATTCCGTGTGTATTTTTATGGAGAACCAAGTGGGTTGTGTGTTTCCCGCGTCAACTCAATGTTTGGCGTCCCAGTTATTACTCCTTTCTGTGCGTACGCATTGGTTATTGTAATGCTTTATCTCATTGTGATTAATATAATTATTCATCTATTCCTATACTTTTCTTAGCCACCCTATAACAAGAGATTGTATACGATTCTATACGTATGTTAGACATATTGTTGGAATGTTCTTAGAGAAGTATAGGTTTCTGTAAGTGAAGTTATATTCTAATTATTCAAATGAAGGTTGGAGGTAGAATGCTGGAGGCAAAATAGCCTAGTGTGATGACCCATTTAACACATAACGATAGTGTTAGGGGTACTAGTGTGATAGTGGTGATAGTGATGAAATATTTAATCAATAAGTCAACTAGAGGGCCATTCTGGTAGAGGAGAAGTCGTTCAGTGACGTTGAGTTGTCATCAAACGTTTAAAACGTTCATTGTCCTTAATAACAATGTCTGGAGGATAGAGAGAGAGAGAGGGAGAGAGAGAGAGAGAGAGAGAGAGAGAGAGAGAGAGAGAGAGAGAGAGAGAGAGAGAGCAGAAGTAGACAGTGAGGGGAACTTTGTATTTACATCAGGGCCAAAGGGAGACGGAGAAGGTGGGGGGGGTATCATACGTAGGAGGGTAGTGTGTGTGCTTTTGTGGAAAGAGAGAAAGTTTGGGGAGGAGAGGAGAGAGAGAGAGAGAGAGAGAGAGAGAGAGAGAGAGAGAGAGAGAGAGAGAGAGAGAGAGAGAGAGAGAGAGAGAGAGAGAGAGAGAGAGAGAGAGAGAGAGAGAGAGAGGAGAGAAAAATGCGGGCGAGGAGAGGGAAGGGGAAAACAGGGAGAGGAAGAGGGAGAGGCAGAGGGAGAGGTGGTGAGAGAGATTTGTGTATGTCTCCACAGATGGTTCCGTGTCTAAGTTAGTAGAGAAACCACCTGTAGAACTTGTGTGTATATTCCTTTGTGTCTTCCAAGATGAATTTATGCCTAAGTTAGGAAGCTAACCACTTGTGTGATTTCCTAGTGTGTGTGTGTGTGTGTGTGTGTGTGTGTGTGTGTGTGTGTGTGTGTGTGTGTGTGTGTGTGTGTGTGTGTGTGTGTGTGTTAATCTGTTTATTTTGTTCACTGAATTGTTTTGATTCAATTTTCTACTACCGTGAAATGTTTGTAGATGAATAAAATCGTTTGGTAGACTGAATTGTATGTAATGGGGCATTATCATCATCATCATCATCATCATCATCATCATCATCATCATCATCATCATCATCATCATCATCATCATCATCATCATCATCATCATCATCATCATCATCATCGTCATCGTCATCATCATCACCATCATCATCATCATCATCATCATCATCATCATCATCATCATCATCATCATCATCATCATCATCATCATCATCATCATCATCATCATCATCATCATCATCATCATCATCATCATCATCATCACCAGCGTTTCTATCCATATATACCCTATGACAAGATGAAGATTTAATTTGTTGAGCCTAATGAATTTGAATAAACTCAAGGACACAGTTAAATGTAATATTACTTGGTTAAGTTACTGAAAGCGTTAAACGAGATTGGCTCTACATTGAGTCCGTTTAACTGGAGGTTAATTCCCAGACATATAAGAATGATGCGTGGTCCTGGTCCGTATGGGTGTGCCTAAGCTTTCGTAATGTATTGAATCCATAGTGAAATGTGATGATCGTAGCCAAGTTATTAGATTTAATGATTATATATTCACTTGTATAAAAAAGTAAATAAATGAATAAATAAATAAATAAATGAATAAATAAATAAGTAAATAAATAAATAGATAAGTAGATAAATAAAAAATATAAATAATATAAGTAGAAATAAAAAGTAGATAGATATATAAATAAATGAATAAATAAATCAGAACATTAGGCCTTCGTGAATGTTTGTTCAGTCTTTTATATATAAATGAATAAATAAAACAATAAAAATTTCAGTAAACAAATGAATAAATAGATAAATATATGAATAAATAACTAATTCAAAAATGCTCGAGCATTTGACCTTTGACACCAATTGAACGTTCTAATCATTAGGTCAAATGAGAAGATTCTATCTTAAAACGTTGGCAGTGTAAGTGAAACATTTCTGAACAAATTCAAAGAAGAAGAATTTTAAAGAAGAGAGAGAAAGAGAGAGAGAGAGAGAGAGAGAGAGAGAGAGAGAGAGAGAGAGAGAGAGAGAGAGAGACAGACAGACAGACAGACAGACAGACAGACAGACAGACAGACAGACAGACAGACAGACAGACAGACAGACAGACAGACACATATATAGAGAGATAGAGATGAAGAGATAGATAGTTATAGATAGAGAGATAGCAAGATAGATAAGGAGAGAGAGAGAAAGAGAAAGATGAAAATA
>NC_134786.1:928517-936017 GCF_046742065.1 Oratosquilla oratoria
AAGTTACGTTATTTATTACATGACCCCTGTTATTATATCAAACACTCTAAGATGTGCCTTACTTCTGATTTCTTGCATATATTAGCATGTTATTTTTTCTGTGATTTATTGGAGCCGAATAATCAGTCCAGATATTTGTTCCTGTTTCTAAATTTAACGTTTTGTTAGTGACTTCTAGGAAGTGGTGTGTGTGTGTGTCCGTGTTTGTGCGTGTGGTGGGTGTTTGTGTGTATGTATGTGTGTGTGTATATATATATATATATATATATATATATATATATATATATATATATATGTATATAGATAGATAGATAGATAGATATTGTTTAAAAGTAAATATGATTGAGCTGACGTCATAGTCCCGGATGGGTCATCTATTCTAACCAAACTTAACCCAACCTAACCTAATCTATGTTAACCTAACCTAACCTACATGACCTAAGTTAAACTGATCTTCCCTAGCCTAAACTATTTTTACCTAATCTAAGTTAACTTAACCTAACTTTATATAACTAAACTTAACCTAACCTAACCTACCTAACTTAAATTGAGCTTCCCTAACCTAATTAACGTAATATAATCTAACTAAACTTAATGTTAATTAATTTAACCTTACCTAACTTAGACTAATCTAACCAAACATAACCAACCCTACCAATAAATAACATAAACAAAGTACTAAACTTAACCTAACCTAACCTAACCTAACCTAACCTAACCTAACCTAACCTAACTTAACCTAATATAACCTGAGCAAACCCAACCTAACTTAACCTTATGTTACCTAAATTATCACTACCTTAAGTTAGTATATCTTACCTTTAACTAACCTAACTTAATTAATCCCAGTTTAAACAGGCATTCCCCCAACGTTAACTGTGTCCCTGGTAGCGTTCTGTCCCCGCATCCTCTTAGTCCCGGGTTCGAATCCCGCACTCCTCTCCGATTCCCAGCAATGACTAAAGCGCATATTAGGATAAAGGTGACGGCTTCTGCCGCAGCTACTCAGCGCCTCCTGGCGTAAGCTATCCTTGCCTGAGATATATATATATATATATATATATATATATATATATATGTATATATATATATATATATATATATATATATACATATATATGTGTGTGTGTGTGTGTGTGTGTGTGTGTGTGTGTGTGTGTGTGTGTGTGTGTGTGTGTGTGTGTGTGTGTGTGTGTGTGTGTTTTATTTTATTTTATTTTATTTTATTCTATTTTATTTTGTTTATTTTTTATTTATTTATTTACTTTTTTTAAACAGGAAGTTTCCAATCTTGGGGAAAATTGACAGCATTTTAGATTCTCTGGCTCCTTTTCCTTCCACCACTTCCAACAGCCCACCAAGTGTTGTCAGAACCAACTCTGTATGGCTCTCTCGTCATAAAGTCTCTCTGCAAATGGATAGAATCGCTGTGCGTTAGGCAGAATAAAATCATCAAATAAATTGAAAGGAGTCAACACAACATGTTATTGGTACAATATATATACATACGTACATATATACATGCACACACACACACACACACACACACACACACACACATTTATAAACGTGCTACAATATTTTGTCTGACATATATATATGTATATATATTATATATATCTATATATATATATATATATATATATATATATATATATATATATAAGGTGCTATGTATGTGTGTGTGTGTGTGTGTGTGTGTGTGTGTGTGTGTGTGTGTGTGTGTGTGTGTGTGTGTGTGTGTGTGTGTGTGTGTGTGTGTGTGTGTGTGATTCACCATGGTCTTGGATCACATGTTGGACTCGTGATCGACAGGTATTTCCCTCCCGGAAGAGAGCTCAGAGCTCATGTATGACCGATCTATGGGTAATGTTGTGACCTTACACGCACACACACACCCAGCTCTCCGCCCACGAGAGTTGGAGTAACGATCCGCAGCGCAGCGATACTGAAATAATTTCAGTCCTGGGCGGGATTCGAACCCGGACCGCCGCAGTGGCAGCTAGGAACTCTACCACTGCTCCACGAGTCGTGTGTGTGTGTGTGTGTGTGTGTGTGTGTGTGTGTGTGTGTGTGTGTGTGTGTGTGTGTGTGTGTGTGTGTGTGTGTGTGTGTGTGTGTGTGTGTGTGTGTGTGTGTGTGTGTGTGTGTGTGTGTGTGTGTGTGTGTGTGTGTGTGTGTGTGCGTGTGTGTGCGTGCGTGCGCGTGTGTCCATTCCTGGGAATGAAAAAGACAGATGGAACGGCGGAGGAGGGAATGCGGGATGACCACTTTCCCCGGCCCCTGCGCGCGCGCGCACCCGCGCACGAGCAGTGACGTCGGCGCCGCCGCTGTGGGTCCGCCCCTCGGCGGCGCCCGGAGTGGATAGACGTTCCTGGGAGGAGGAGGAGGAAGAGAAGGAGAAGGAGGAGGGAGGAGGAGGAGGAGGAGGAAGAGGAGGGCGAGGAGGAGAAAGAGAACGAGGAGGAGGAGGAGGAGGAGAAAAAGAAGGAAGAGGAAGAGGAAAAGTAATAGGAAGCGTAGGAGGAGGAGGAGGAATTGGAAGAGAAGGAGGACAAGGAGGACGAGGATGAGAAAGATTACGAAGAGGAGGAGGTGAAGGAGGAGGAGGAGGAGGAGGAGGAAACTTATCAACTCAAATTCGAATGACGGAGAGAAGGCTCCCCAAGCTCGCCCTCGTAAGACATTCTCGGATCTCCTCCTTTTCCCGCCGAGCTAACAATGCGAGAGGCAGCGGCGGACCGAAACAGGTCGTGGATGCGCGGCGGACCGAAAACGTCGAAATGATCCATCCAGTTGGAAGCCTATTAACGACAATCGCACCCTCATTTCCTCCCATCCCCTTCCCCTTCCCCTCCACCTCCTTCCACCTCCTCCTCCTGGGATCCTATCCTCCTTCCTTCCCTTCTTCTTTCCCTCCTCCATCTCTCTTTTCCTTTTAAGTCCTCCTGTTCCACTTCCCACTCCCCTCCCCTCTCCCTTCTCCTCCATCTTCCTCACTTACCCTTCCTCCTCTCCCCTTTCCTCCCCCTCCTCCCCTCTCTCCTCACCTTCCCTCCCCTCCCCTCCTCTCCCCTTACTCTTCCTTCCCTCCCTCCCTCCCCTCCTCTCACTCCACCTCTCCTCTTCTTCCCTCTCTTCCTCCTCCTCTATCTCCACCTTTCCTCTCCTCCCCTCTCTTCCTCCTCCTCCTCTTCACCTCTCTCCCCTCTCCTCCCCTCTCCTCCCCTTTGCTTCCCTCCCTACCTCCTCCTCTTCTCCTCCTCCTCTCCTCCCCTCCCTCTTTTAAACCTTCTCACCTCCCTATAGGGACCCTCATCCTTCTCTCAACTCACTCTCGGTAGGGCTCTCCTCCTCTCCTCTCACTTTGTTGACTGTTTCATTGCTCCTCCCTCTCCTTCCCCTCTCCCTCCTCTCCTTCCTTCTCTCCTTCCTCCTCTCCCTCCTCCTCTCCCTCCTCCTCTTCCTTCTTCTCTTCCTCCATTTCCTCCTGCGACGTTCAGAAGCTTTATCTCTCCTACCTCCTTCTCCTCCTCCTCCTCCTCCTCCTCCTCCTTCTCCTCCTACTTTTCTTCCTACTCCTCCTCTTCTTCCTCCTCCTCCTCTTCTACCTACTGCTCTTCTTCTCCTTCTCCTCCTCCTCCTCTTCTTCCTTCTCTTACTTCGCTGCCTCGTCCTCCTACTCCTTCTTCCCTCTTCCTCCTCCTCTTCCTCTTCCTCCTCCTTTTCTTCCTACTCTTCCTCTTCCTCCTCCTTCTCCTTTTCTACCTACTGCTCTCCTTTTCCTCCTCCTTCTTCTCCTTTTCCTTCCCTTCCTCCTCCTCCTTTTCTTCCTCCTCCTTCTCTTCTACCTACTCCTCTTCTTTTCCTCCTCCTCCTCCTCCTCCTCCTTCCCATTTTCCTTCTCTTCCTCCTTTCCCTTTTCTTCCTACTCCTTCTCTTCTTCCTCCTCCTTCTCTTCTACCTACTCCTCTTCTTTTCCTCCTTCTCCTCCTCCTCCTCCTACGTTTCTTCCTTCGCTTACTTTTCTTTCTCGTCCTCCACCTTCTCCTCCTTGTCCTCCTTATCCTCCTACTTGTCCTCTTCCTCCGCCTCATCTCTGTTTCATCTTCTTCTTCCCATTCATTGTCTTCTTTCTCCTTTCTTCTTGTTCCTCCTCTTCCTCTTCCCAGTCCTCCTTTTCTTTTTTCTTTGTTTCCCCTTCCTCCTCCTTGTCCTCCTTCTCCTCTTCCTCCTTCCCGTCCTCCTTCTCGTCCTTCTCCTCCTTCTTCTCCTCTTTCCCCTCCTTCTTCTCCTCCTCCTCCTTCCCCTCCTTCTTCTTCTCCTTCTCCTCCTTCTCTTCTGCCTCATCTTCTTCTTTCTCCTCCTTCTCCTCACCCACCTTCTTCTCCTCCTTGTAATCTTCTTCCCCGTCCCTCTCCTCCTCCTCGTCTCTCTCCTTTCCCTCCTCCTCCTATTCCTCCTCCTTCTCCTCCTCTTCTCCTCTAATCCCTCCCACCCTTCCACACTCCCCATACAATCCACCCTTCCACCCCCCCCCCCCTCTTCCCGCGTTGACCACCCAGAATTTCTTTGACCGTAAGCCTCATCCTCCCTTCCCCCCTTACTCCCTAATTCCCTCCCTATTCCCCCCTCCCCCCTCCCAACTATATCCCCCCAAACACCCCCACCCCCTCCCTACCCCTCCCTTCCTCCCCAAAATCCTTTTGTGCTTTTATTTATCTATTTATTTATTCACTTGTTGTACGTCTATCCCTTCCTTAATTCTATTTGTTAGTAAATTTATTCATTTGTTGTAATATGAGATATCTCTATCTCTTCCACTTCTATTTCCCCTTTCCTCTCTTTCACTTTCTCCTTCCCTCTCTTTCTCTCTCTCCTTTCCCTCTCTCCCTACCTCTCTCTCTCTCTCTCTCTCCTTTTCCTCTCTCCCTTCCTCTCTCTACCTTTCCGTCTCCCTCTTCCTCTCTTTCTCTCCTATTCCCCTTCCTTCCATTTCAATTTTTCTCACCCTACCTTCTTCCCCTCCCCCTCTCCCCCTCTCCCCCTCTCCCCCTCTACCCCTCTCCCCCTCTTCCCCTCTCCCCCTCTCTCCTTCTCCCCCTCTCCCCCTCTCCCCCTCTCCTCCTCTCCCCATCTCCCCCTCTCCCCCCTCCCCCTTATCCACCCCCAACTTCTACACCCACTTTGCATATAAAATCCAATTTGACGTCGGTAATTTGGGTAACAGTATTCCCCTCCCCCTTCCCCCTCCCCCCTCCCGGTGGGGGAGGGGGGAGGGAGGGAAGAGGATGGTATCCACCCCCGCAACTCCTTTTGTTGATGCTCGTACCTACGGCCGGAGGCGACGTAATCTAATTGGTTCTTGAACGCAAGATAGGGTTTAAGGGTACATAGTTAAACGCCTGTAGTGTTTGGGTGGGGGAGGAAGGGAGGGGGGAGGAGAAAGGGGAAGGGGGAGAGGGAGGGGGAGGGGAGAAGAGGGGGAAGGGGGAGAAGAGACGGAGAGAGGGATGAGGAGAGGGAGAGAGTGAGTGGGAAGGGAATAGAGGGGGAAGGGAGGAGGAGGGGATGGAGGAGAGGGAAGAGGGGAGGGGATTGAGAGAGGGAGGAGGGGAAAGAGAGATGGAGGAGGTGAGTGAGAGAGGGAGGAGGGGAAGGGGGGAAAAGAGAGAGGCCGAAGTGGAGTGATCAAGATGTAATCAAATTGAACTATATTGGACTAGTAATTCTGTGAAAAGGTTAATCGTATGTATATATATATATATATATATATGTACATATATATATATATATATATATATATATATGCATATATATATATACATATATATATATATATGTACATATATGTATATATATATATATGTATATGTATATATATATATATATATATATATATGTGTGTAAGTGTGTGTGTGTGTGTGTGTGTGTGTGTGTGTGTATATATTTATGTATATATATATATACATATATATACATATACACACAATGTGTATATATGAAGTATTCAGACATTTTTTAAGTCAATTATATATATATATATATATATATATATATATATATATATATATATATATATGTATATATACTGAATGGTCCCCAGTGCATAGATTTTCTTCTTTTCAACCATATTATTCTTTATTTTAATTCCATGCCATAACGGTGGAGAATGACAAGGAGAGGAGCCCGATGGAAGCATATACAGAAACCGATGCGTAGTCAAACTAAGGACTCGAACCCAGCTAGAGCGTAACAAATGAACAGTGACTTAAACCATTGCGCCATCAAGAGGGATGTAAGTTGAGCACAATTCCTTATATCGAGTTACGTCTACACGAATTTTATGCTCACCCCCGCCATGAGAGTGTAATTGATGTGGAAACAAAAGAAAAATTAATGTGATTGAAAAGATGAAAATATATGTATTGGGGACCATTCAGTGCGTGTGTGTAATATTTTCCCACGCGTACATACTATCAATTATATTATCATGGTGGGGTGGGTTCAACATAAAATTCATGTATACGTATGTAACTCGGGCATACAAATATAAGAAAATGTGCTCAACATATACCCCTCTTGATGGCGCAATGGTTTAAGTCACTGTTCATTTGTTACGTCTCAGCTGGATTTGAGTCCATAGCTTGATTGTATATCAGTGTCTGTATATGCTTCCATAGAGCTCCTTGTCAGTCTCGACCGTGATGGTATGGAATGGAAATTAATGTGGTTGAAATGATGAATATATATATATATATATATATATATATATATATATATATATATATATATACATATATATATATATATATATATATATATATATATATATATATATATATATATTATATATAAAGTCTTACACAGCACGACCGAACAAAGGGAGGAGGTGGGGGAGTGAATGAAGAAAGGGTTTAGGGATGGTTAAGGGATTTAAAGGGGATTTAAAGGGAGATTAGGGCCACAAGGTCAGAGGTCTTTGATATATGAACAAGTATCCAAATACTTGTGTGTGTGTGTGTGTGTGTGTGTGTGTGTGTGTGTGTGTGTGTGTGTGTGTGTGTGTGTGTGTGTGTGTGTGTGTGTGTGTGTGTGTGTGTGTGTGTGTGTGTGTGTGTGTGTGTGTGTGTGTGTGTGTGTGTGTGTGTGTGTTGTTGGGAGTTGTTGCTTGTATATGGGAGTGGGATGGGGGATGTGGGAGAAGGGGGCATTTTTTGGGGGGATGGGGGAGTGAGGGGGAGTAGTGAGGGAGATGCAGAGGAGTGAGGGAGATGAGGAGGGAGAAGGGATTAGAGGGAGTGGGAAGAAAGAGAAGGAGAAAATGGATGGGAGTGACACAGACTGAAGGGAGGAAAGGTGGGAGTCGATAGGGAGTAAAAGGGAGTCTGGGAGATTCAGTAGAGGGCAGGCATAGTTGGTGACCCTCAACCATCTGTCAGGGCCTCTTCGGGCCGCCAGATGGTCATAATTCAGATGGTTACGGAGGTAATACCCGGC
>NC_134786.1:938517-941017 GCF_046742065.1 Oratosquilla oratoria
CTTTTTCTATTTTCTTTTATTTTATTTTTAGCTATTTATTTATTATTCATTATTTATATCATTTACCTATTCATTTATTCATTTATCTTATTCTAGTTTATTTTCATTTCTTTATTTTATTTTATTTTTAGCTATTTATTTATTCATTATTATTTATATTATTTACCTATTCATTTATTCGTTTATCTTATTCTATTTTCTTTTTATTTCTTTATTTTATTTTATTTTCTATTCTATCAAAAGGAATTCTACCCTCTTCCCTTTCCCCAGATCTCACCTTTTAAAGGTTCGAATCCTGTGTGACCCGTCTTCAGATGCTAAGTGGATCACTTCCCTTATTGGGATGTGATAATGGAGGCTTCCTTTCAGGTGCTAACGTCTTGGACTGTAAACTTCCCCGTAACAGATAGAAGGAACGTCGCCGCTTGATGCGAGATGTCCACGAATGTGAGAAGTGGGAATGTGTTGTGAGAAAATTTAAGTTATGTAGGTTGTTTATGTTGTTGTTGTTGTTGTTGTTGTTGTTGTTGTTGTTGTTGTTGGTGTTGTTGTTGTTGTTGTTGTTGTTGTTGTTGTTGTTCTTAATGGTGGTGGTGTCTTGTTGATGTTTTCCATGTTATTGTTGCTGTTGTTATTATTGTTGCTGTTGTTGTTGTTATTGTTGTTGTTGCTGTTGTTGTTGTTGTTCTTGTTATTGTTGTTTGTTATTGTTGTTATTGTTGTTATTGTTGTGATTGTTATTGTTGCTGTTATTATTATTGTTGCTGTTGTTGTTGTTATTGTTGTTGTTGCTGTTGTTGTTAATGGTGGTGGTGTCTTGTTGATATTTTCCATGTTGTTATTGTTGTTGTTGTTGCTGATGCTGCTGCTCTTGTTGTTAATGGTTGTGGTGTCTCGTTGATGTTTTCTATGTTGTCATCGTTGTTGTTGCTGTTATTGTTGTCGTTATTCTTATTGTTGATTTTGTTGTCGTTAATGGTGGTGGTGTCTCGTTGATGTTTTCCATGCTGTTGTCATTACTGTTTTTGTTGTTATTGTTGTTGTTGCTGTTGTTGTTTTTGTTGTTATTGTTGTTGTTGAAAAATTTCCGCTGTTGTTGACATTTTCCGTTATTGCTGTTGATATTTTCCCTATGTTGTTGTTGTTGTTTTACCTGTTATTGATTTTGTCGCTGCATGTGAATCAGAAAGAAAAAGAAAAAAAAAGAGAGAACGAAAAGGGATAGGGAGAAGAACAGACAGACAGACAGAGAGAGAGAGAGAGAGGGTGGGGGTGGTGAATGGACAAAAAAGGAACAAACGAAAAGGGGGACAGAGAAAGAGAGAGAGAGAGAAGATGAAGACAGACAAAAAAAATCAGACAAGAATAATAATTGAATAAATAAACAAACAAACAAATAGATAAATAAATAAATAAAAAGGAGACGAGGAAAAAATATAAATAAAGGAGACAGGGAGACTTCCATTCTTCCTGCCCAACAGAATCCTCCCGCCATTGCATTTGACACTAAGCCAAACTGACTCTCAGAATGACTCCTTGAGAGCCAATCTGATGTCCGGGGGTGAAAGCGTCCGGTCGAGGTCGTCTGTCCGGCGATCAGCTGGGGTCCTTCTGGGGTCCTTCTGGGGCCCTTCTGGGGTCCTTCTGGGACCCTTCTGGGGTCTTCATGGGACCCTTCTGGGGTGTTCATGGGGCCCTTCTGGGGTCCTTCTCGGGTCCTTCTGGGGTCCTTCTGGGGTCCTTCTGGGGTCCTTCTGGGGTCCTTCTGGGGTCCTTCTGGAGTCCTTCTGGGACCCTTCTGGGGTCCTTCTGGAGTCCTTCTGGGACCCTTCTGGGGTCTTCATGGGGCCCTTCTGGGGTCCTTCTGGGGTCCTTCTGGGGTCTTCATGGATTCCTTCTGGGGTCTTCATGGGGTCCTTCCGGGGTCCTTCTGGGGTCCTTCTGGTGTCCTTCTGGGGTCCTTCTGGGGTCCTTCTGGGGTTATTCTGGGACCCCTCTGGGGTTTTTCTGTGGTCTAAAATTCAGGGGTTCTTCTGGGACCCTTCTGGGGTCATTCTGGGGTCCTTTTGTGTCCTTCTGGGACCCTTCTAGGGTCTTCATGGGGTCCTTCTGGGGCCCTTCTGGGGTCCTTCTGGGGCCCTTCTGGGGTCCTTCTGGGACCCTTCTGGGGTCTTCATGGGGCCCTTCTGGGGCCTCTCTGGGGTTCTTCTGGGGACCATCTGAGGTGTTTTGGGGTCCTGATGTCTGGTGGTGGAATTGACCGGGCGAGGTCGCCTGTCCGGGGATCAGCTGGGGTCCTTCTGGGACCCTTCTGGGGACCTTCTGGGACCCCTCTGAGGTCTTCATGGAGTCTTTCTGGGGCCCTTCTGGGGACCATCTGAAGTCATTTTGGGGTCCTGGTGTCTGGGGACAGGAAGTGTATGCTCCGGGGTTGTCTGTCCGATGTCCAGGAGTCCTTCTGGGGACCTTCTGGGTTCTTTCTGGGGTTCTGAGGTCTGGA
>NC_134786.1:971017-973517 GCF_046742065.1 Oratosquilla oratoria
TCGAATTCGAGGCTGAGACCGAGTTCGAGACCGACACCGAAACCGAGTCCGAGACTGAGTTCAAGTCCGAAAACGAGTTCGAGACCGAGACCGAGACCGAGACCGAGACCGAGACCGAGACCGAGACCGAGACCGAGTCCGAGACCGAGTTCGAGACCGAGTTCGAGACCGAGACCGAGACCGAGTTCGAGACCGAGTTCGAGACCGAGACCGAGACTAAGACTGAGAACGAGATTGAAGACTAAGTTCAAGTCCAAGACCGAGACCGAGACCGAGGCCGAGGCCGAGACCGAGACCGAGGCCGAGACCGAATTCGAGACCGAGATCGAGACCGAGACTGAGACCGAGACCGAGGCCGAGGCCGAGGCCGAGACCGAAGGCGAGGCCGAGAACGAGACCGAGACCGAGACCGAATTCGAGACAGAGATCGAGACCGAGACTGAGACCGAGACCGAGAACGAGAACGAGACCGTTTTCGAGACCAAACCCAGTGTGTTCTTCACTCTACACTTGAATGACTTTATAAGGTTTGGCGTCTCGGGAACTTCTGAGTTCGAATTTGTCGAAGAAGGTGAGGCGATCCACGCGATCTTCGACACTCTTGGAGTTTTCCCTTCTTTTTCTTCTCCTTCGTGAACAGGTTGGGTAGGTCCAAGTCACTACAATTACTAGACCATGATTAGTTGGGCTTTTAATCTTTATTACATGTCCTAAGGATAGAGAGAAAGAGAGGAGAGTAGAGAGAGAGAGGGGGGAGGGAGAGGAAGAGGGAGAGAGGAACTAGCAATACACGCACACACACACACACACACACACACACACACACACACACACACACACACACACACACACACACACACACACACACACACACACACACACACACACACACACACACACACACACATACACACACACACACACACACACACACACACACACACACACACACAACGAATTTGAACACTTTTGCCCATGGTGGTCGGATTGCCAGGGTAGTTGGGATCGAAACAAGTGCTTCACAGTGACACGTTAACAACTCTGGGAGAGTATTTCGTCTTTTATAACCAGCGCTTCTAAGCTTGGGGAACAAAATCCCACTAGTCAAGGAAAGATTCAACGGAGGAAGCCAGAGAAGAGGAAATGTATATATTATTATTCTTTGTTTTTAAGTAGATTAATCTTAAATCATAAAAGATTGCCGCGTGACTCTGGTCTGTAAAGGGGTGTCACTAAGTCCCTGAAAGGCAACATAAAACCTAAAAAAAAAAAAGTCAAAGAAGAAAAACACTGAAGATTTCGAAGACAAAGAAGATAAAGAAAACAGAGTTTGAAACATAGGAAAGGAAGAAGAAAAGAAAGAGGACTGAATTTTAGAAAACAGAAATAAATAACAAAGATTGCAAAGAAATTGAAAAACAACCGAGAAACAAGGAATGTAAGGATAAAAATAATGACGTAGAAAACAAAATTAAAAACAAAGAAAAACAAGAAAACACAGACTGAGAAAATGGACAAAGAAAAGGACAGCGAAGAAGACGATATCAAAGACGAGGAAAACGAAGAAAACGAAAAGGGAGACGGAGAAGTAAACGAAGAAAAGAAAGAGAGAGAGAGAGAGAGAGAGAGAGAGAGAGAGAGAGAGAGAGAGAGAGCAAAATAAATCGAAGATCACAAAACCGGATTATATAAAACCGAAGAAGACGATGACGTAGAAAACTAAGAATAAGACGAAGAAGACAAAGAATAAAACGAAGACAATGGCGAAGAAGACGAGGAAGATGAGAAAGACGAAGAAGACAAACTAAAGAAGACGAAGAAGTAGAAGAAGACAAAGAAGACGAAGAAGACGAAGAAGATGAAGAAGACGGAGAAGATGTAGAAGACGTAGACGACGAAGATGAAGAAGACGAAGAATACAAAGAAGATAAAGAAGACGAAGGCGATGTAGAAGACGTAGACGAAGAAGACGAAGACGGTAATGAAGATGAATCAGACGAAGAAGTCGAAGACGAACAAGACGAAGAAGACAACGAAGACAAAAAAGATGAAAAAGACAAAAAAGACGAAGAAGACAAAAAAGACGAGGAAGACTAGGAAGAAAACGAATGCGAAGAAAATAAAGAAAAAGAAGAAAAAGAAGATGATGAAGACGAAGTAGACGAAGAAGACGAAGAAGACGAAGAAAACGAAGAAAACGAAGAAGACGAAGAAGACGAAGAAAACGAAGAAGACGAAGAAGACGAAGAAGACGAAGAAAACGAAGAAAACGAAGAAGACGAAGAAGACGAAGAAAACGAAGAAGACGAAGAAGACGAAGAAGACGAAGAAGAAGACGAAGAAGACAATGAAGACAAATAAGATAAAAAAGACAAAAAAAGACGAAGAAAACAAAGAGGACGAATAAGACGAAGAGGACGAAGAAGAAAACGAAGGCAAAGAAAATAAAGAAAAAGAAAAAGAAGAAGATTAAGATGATGCAGACGAAGAAGACGAAGAA
>NC_134786.1:993517-996017 GCF_046742065.1 Oratosquilla oratoria
TAAAAACAGCAGTCAATGTCCCTAACCTAGCAGACAGACCGTACAAAGAGGGATTAGGAAAAACTGGAATTCTATTTATGAGAAAAATGAAGAGAGAGAGGCGATGTGCGTACAAGGTCGTAAAAAAACAATTAGCACGAAGTTCATGTCTGAATGTTATCCTGAACTTATTTTCTGGACAGATGTGGACAGGGAGAAGATAGAACACGAGAATGAAGGAGACTGCAAGAGACCATAAGACCTATACTAGGCAGTTCCAGAAGTATTTTCCAGTACTTCTGTCCATGTGGAGGATATCATACTAAAGAAGTTGAGTGACAGAAGTGATACGGAAGAGTGGCGGTAGAAAAGAATGGAAGAACAGTAGAACAGAATGGTAGAACAGTAGAACAGAATAGTAGTAGCAGTTGAAAGAAATCAGTATCATTTTCTAAGTGAACTTTAGTCTCCAGTTATAAAAGAATACAGTAACTCTTTTCCATGATGATGTCACTAAAATTCGTAGAATTTCATACATACATACATATACCAAAGGCTTTTTCCCCCCTTACACGGGGGTAGCCAAAAAAAAAAAAGGCAGAGACCCCTCCCACCCATTCCATCCCCTACATACTCCACTCCCCTCCACCCTCTTCCCTCCCTCACATCTTGGCACCTCCTGGATGACGGGTCATCCCTACATCCTGTCCACTGCCCTAGGTCAGAAGAAATGCAGCAAGACACAGCACATCTAGCTATACTTAGTAGAAAGGGCAATAGGTACATTTAGAAAGCTAAGTGTTCTTGTTTGGAATAACCACTAGAAGTGGTACTAGTTAATCACAAGGGTTAAGCCACCATATCCCCCTAGTTAACACAAGGATTTACCCACCATATACCCTAGTTAAGACTATCTGGATTCATGTAGGCCTTTTCCAGTCGTCTATTGACTTTCGATCCAGACCTTCCGGGAAATATGGATTACGGAGGATTTAGGACCCCTCCCCCTTCCCCGTTCTCCTTAGGGGTCCTATACACTAGCGGTTCTCAACCTATGGTTCATTGGGCCATTGTGGGCCACAGTGGTTCACAACTATGACCATAAATCGAAAACTAGTGATAGTTTGTGGTTGCACGAGGGTTCTGTTCACTAGTGGAGGAGTTTCTAGGAAACTAAGCAACAGCACGACATAAGAACGGGGTATATAAGGATAGAGGTTGAGAACCCTTGCTATACACTATTGTCAAAAGGGAAAAAGGGTCCAACTGAGATGCCCAGTTGGGGCCAAGGGATCCTCAAGTGCCCTGTGCACGTGACCTACCCAGGGGTCCTAATTAAGAGGACCTACGACAGCTGTGACACAGATTCTGTTGAAAGACCTGACTAGGTCATATAACTTTAACATGGCCTGAAATTGTGTATGAAGTCTAAAAGACTATATTAAAGAATAGTCTTGATAGAATATTGTTACAATAACACCAATAATGTCAAAATCTGTTGAAAAACCCGACTAAGTCATATAGCTTTAACATGACCTGAAGTTTTGCACAAAAGAAATGGAAAATATTTTTGATAGGGTAGTGGTACAAGGATGCCAATATTGATTTCATTCTGGCTACCGTCAGATGATTTTCTTGTCACCGAATTGTGATTGAAATTATCTCATCAATACAGTGGCGGTCTTTACTTATTTCGTTCTGGCTAAATATATGATCATTCATTTACTTGTAGCTCGTTTCTGTAGCAAAGGATTTAATCACAGATAAGTTACATTAACTTTCAAAGCCCAAAAGAGAATTGCATAAAATCGAAATTTATAGAATTTTCGCATTTTGATATATAATGTTTCAAAATAATTCTTTCGTAATCGTCCTATCTTTCAGCCGGATGAAATAGAAAATGACGAGATTTGCATAAAATCGAAATTTATAGATTTTTCACATTTTGACAAATAATGTCTCAAAAAAAAAGTTCTTTCGTCATCGTCCGATCTTTCAGCTGAATGAAATCAAAATTACGAAAACCAGAATAAACAAAGGAAAGTTTCCCAGTGCTTCTGAGAACCCGTAAAAGCTTCCTGCTGTGAATGATAGACCATACTCACGAAACATTGCTATGTGATTAAGAAGAAGAATGTTGACCATTTTCAACTCAGGATAGGAGCGCTGGCTGTCGACAAAGGAAGCCACTGTGGCAAAAGGCTTAAGAAATACGCTCTAAACCTCTTTAAGAAGGGGTTTAGTTTAACGCTTTTATATGATTAAGGATAACCTTTGTTCAAAGAAGAATGTTGACCATTTTCAACTCAGGATAGAAGCACTGGCTATCGACAAAGGAAGCCACTGTAGCAAAGGGCTTAAGAAATACGCTCTAAACCTCTTTAAGATGTAATTTAGTTTACTGACCTATGAACCGGGTTACCTCCTGATACCTAAAAAAAAAAAGTCTCGAAAACTTTCCTTCGTGTTGTCCGATAATTGGAAATGAGAAAAAGAGAGAAAAAGAGAGAGAGAAAAAAAA
>NC_134786.1:1001017-1011017 GCF_046742065.1 Oratosquilla oratoria
ACTCGTGATCGACAGCTATTTCCCTCCCGGAAGAGAACTCAGAGCCCTGTGGGTAATGCTGTGATCTTATACGCACACACATACCCAACTCCCCGCCCACGAGAGTTGGAGTAACGACTCGCAGCGCAGCAATACAGAAATTATTTCAGCCCTGGGCGAGATTCGATCCCAGACCGCCGTAGTGGCAGCCGAGAACTCTAACCACTGCGCCATGTGTGTGTGTGTGTGTGTGTGTGTGTGTGTGTGTGTGTGTGTGTGTGTGTGTGTGTGTGTGTGTGTGTGTGTGTATGTGTGTGTGTGTGTTTGTGTGTTTGTGTGTGTGTGTGTGTGTGTGTGTGTGTGTGTGTGTGTGTGTGTGTGTGTGTGTGTGTGTGTGTGTGTGTGTGTGTGTGTTTGCACACACTGTTTCTTTGTCTAATTTGTTCCAACTATCTATCACTCTGTGTGGGAAGCTATTTTTTTTTTCAGATCTCTTCTGTAATTATCTTTTTTTGGTTTCTTTTCGTGTCCTCTTGTTTTTCCATTGTCCCATTTCAATAGATCATTCTTATCTAAGATTTCCATTCCCTTCATAATTCTATAGATTGTTAATAGTTCTCCTCTTTCCCTTGTTTGTTCCAGAGTTGGTAATTCGAATTTGGACAGTCTTTGTTCATATGTCATTTTGGAAAGAGTTGGTGCCAGTTTTGTTGTTGCTCTTTGTATTCTTTCTAATTTTCTTATATATACATTTTTGGTATTGGGTGTCCATAGTGTTGCTGCGTACTCGAGTTTTGGTCTTATTAGTGTAGTTAATTTTTTTTTATTTTTCTCGTCCAAATAGGCAAATGACACTTTTATTAACCTCAATAAATTGTAGGTTTCTCCGACTATTTCATTAATATGCTTATCCGGTGTCAAGTCTTTGCTGATCATCACTCCAAGGTCTTTTTCCGAGTTTACTTTTTTGACCTCTTCTTCACCAATTTCATAATCTCTCGATTCTCTATTTTTACTTTTTCCAAATTCCATTATACTACATTTCTTGATATTGAATTTCACTTCCTACTCTAGAGTCCATTTTCAGATCTTGTCGAAGTCTTGTTGTAAGGAGCTGCAATCCTCCACAGTTTTTACTTTCTTTAGTATTTTTGCGTCGTCTGCAAAGAAATTCATATAACACTCTACTCCTTCATCCATGTCATTTATGTATATGGCGAACATGATCGGGGCCAGTACTGATCCCTGCGGGACACCACTTTTCATTTCTTCCCAATTTGAGAATTGATCTCTAATTACTACTCTCATTTTCCTCCCAGTCAGGAAGTCTTTCATCCATTCCAATAATTTTCCTCTGATGCCACCTATTGACTCTATCTTCCTTGTTAGTTTATTGTGTGGTACCTTATCAAATGCCTTTTGTAGGTCCAGAAAGGTACAGTCTGCCCAACCATCTCTCTCTTGTATTATGTCTATTAATCTTGAGTAGAAGCAGATCAAGTTTGTTGTACATGATCTTCCTTGTCTGAATCCATATTGATTTGGATTCTAGAAGCTCGCTGGCTGAGCGGGTTAGGGCGTCGTTACTTGCGGCAAAGGTCGAGGAGATGGCGGTTTGAATCCTGCCACCGGCGAAGTTGAACCAAGGGCATGGCTCATTAAATTCCACGCTACGAAGCCCTCTGTGAGGGGCACCGTCCTAGCCTCCCGATAGGGGGGGGGGGGGAAGTGTGTGACGTTAAATCATATCATCATGATCATGATCATCATCATCATCATCATCATCATCACCATCATCATCATCATCATAGTTTGTTCTTCCATCTATTTTTGATAACCTTTTCGCAAATTTTTGCTACTGTGCTTGTCAGGGAGACCGATCTGTAATTTGATGGGTCTTCCTTGTTTCCTCCCTTATAAATCGGTACAATGTTTGCATTCTTCCAGTCCTGTGGTACTTTTCCTTCTTCAAGTGAGAATTTAATTATATTATATATTTTATCTGTTAATTCTTCCATGCATTCTTTCAGTATCCAATTTGCAATTCCGTCTGGACCATGTGATTTTCTGATGTCAAGGATTTTGATTTGGTCGCTGATTTTCTTCTGTGTTACAATCATTTCTTTCATTGAGGGGGATATCTCTCTCTCTATTTCCTTACAGTTAGGTGAGGTTTTTATTGTGAATACTGATTTGAAGTGGTTGTTCATAATTTCAGCCATTTCCAGTTCTTATGTATATTCATATTTACCTTGGAGCAGCTTTTCTATTTCTTGTTTGTTCTTCAGTTTACCATTTACATACTTGTAAAATAGTTTGGGTTCTTCCTTGCATTTTTCTTTTTTTCATAGTTTCTCTTTTCATCTCTGCGTATTTTTACGTAATCATTTCTTAGTTTGATGTACATTAGCCATTTGCTTGTTTTCTTGTCTCTTTTCCATTTCTTCCAAGCTTTGTCTCTTTTATCCTTAGCCTCACTACACCTTTTGTTGTACCAGCTTTTTATGTATGTGTGTGTGTGTGTGTGTGTGTGTGTGTGTGTGTGTGTGTGTGTGTGTGTGTGTGTGTGTGTGTGTGTGTGTGTGTGTGTGTGTGTGTGTTTGTTTGCGTGCGTATATACATGTGTGTGTGTGTGTGTGTGTGTGTGTGTGTGTGTGTGTGTGTGTGTGTGTGTGTGTGTGTGTGTGTGTTTGTTTGCGTGCGTATATGCATGTGTGTGTGTGTGTTTGGGTGCGTATTTGTGTGTGTGTGTGTGTGTGTGTATGTGTGTTGTGTGTGTATGTGTGTGTTTATGTATGTATGCATGAATATATATGTGCATACACATACACAAACTCTCTTACATAAAACTTACACCACACCAATCCCTTAGGACAAAGCCCTAATACTCTGTCTTCTGAGTCCCTAAACCCTCACCCCACCCCTTCCCACCCTTATACGCCCTACCCAAGCCCAACCCAACTCCACCTAAGGGGCACACCCTTACCCTTTGCCCTAATTGCCCTACTTGCCCTCGCACTTGACTCCACTGTCTCTAGTTCCTAGTGCAGTCTTCTAGTTTCCCAGCCTTCTAGACTCCTGGTCCCCTAGTCTCCTTGTCAGCCTTTTAGTCTTCTGGTCTCCTCGGTTTCTAGTTTACTTATCTCCTTGTCTTCTAGTCTCTTTGTCCTCTAGATTCCTTGTCGCCTAGTTTCCCAGTCTTCTAGATTTCTAGTTTCCTTATAAGCCTTTTAGTCTTTTGATCTCCTAGTCTTCTTGTCTCCTAGTCTTCTAGTCTCCTAGTCTTCTAGTCTCCTTGTCTCAAAGTCTCCTAGTCTTCTAGCCTCCTAGTCTTCTGGTCTCCTTTTCTTCTAGTCTCCTTGTCTTCTTGTCTCAAAATCTCCTACTTTTCTAGTCTCCTAGTCTTCTTGTCTCCTAGTCTTCTAGTCTCCTTGTCTCAAAGTCTCTTTGTCTCAAAGTCTCCTACTCTTCTAGCTTCCTAGTCTTCTGGAATCCTTGTCTTTTACTCTCCTTTTCTTTTGGTCTCCTTGTCTCAAAGTCTCCTACCCTTCTAGTCTCCTAGTCTTCTTGTCTCATACTCTTCTAGCCTCCTAGTCTTCTTGTCTCCTTGTCTTCTAGTCTCCTTGTCTCAAAGTTTCATTGTCTCAAAGTCTCATACTCTTCTAGTCCCCTTGTCTCAAAGTCTCCTACTCTTCTAGTCTCCTAGTCTTCTTGTCTCCTTGTCATCTAGTCTCCTTGTCTTCTTGTTTCCTTGTCTTCTAGTCTCCTTGTCTCAAAGTCTCATTGTCTCAAAGTCTCCTACTCTTCTAGTCTCCTAGTCTTCTTGTTTCCTAGACTATAAGTCTAGTCTCCTACAATCCTAGTTTCCTAGTCTCCTCGTCTACAAGTCTCCTAGTCTTCTTGTCATCTGGTATCCAACCGCAGTCTCTCTCCTTGTCTCCTAGTCTACTAGTCTTCCTGTAGTCAACTAGTCTTCCTGTCTTCCTATCTTCTTGTCTTTTAGTCTACAAGTGTTCTACCTGTCCCTGGATGATACATCAACTGCAAAACTGTTTTTCATTTAGTTCTTTAGACCAGGGTTCCTCAAAAGGTCCCTAAGGGTTCCTCATAAGGTCCCTAAGGGTTCCTCAAAAGGTCCCTAAGTGTTCCTCGAAAGGTCCCTAAGGGTTCCTCAAAAGGTCTCTAAAGGTTCCTCAAAAGGTCCCTAAGGATTCCTCAAAATGTCCCTAAGGGTTCCTCAAAAGGTCCCTAAGGGTTCCGCAAAAGGTCCCTAAGGGTACCTCGAAAGGTCCCTAAGGGTTCCTCAAAAGGTCCCTAAGGAGTCCTCGAAAGGTCTCTAAGGGTTCCTCAAAAGGTCCCTAAGGGTTCCTCAAAAGGTCCCTCAGGGTTCCTCAAAAGGTCCCTAAGGGTCCCTGAAAAGGTCCCTAAGGGTTCCTCAAAAGGTCCCTAAGGGTTCCTCAAAAGATCCCTAAGGGTTCCTCAAAAGGTCCCTAAGGGTTCCGCAAAAGGTCCCTAAGGGTTCCTCAAAAGGTCCCTAAGGGTTCCGCGAGAACAAGTGAGATAAGCTAATGCACTTTTGATTTTTCATTTAATTTCATATGCGTAGTATAATTAAACACGCACGACATATTCTTGGTTATCGTAATAATGTAATATAGACATCATCCTATCTAAACTATTATTACGATGAAATAAAATGAGAAAGATATGGTATATTTTTTTTTTTTTTTTTTTTTTTTTTTTGCGAAATAAAATGAGAAAGATATGGTATATGGTTTTTTTTTTTTTTTTTTTTTTTTTTGCGCAGTGGTTCCTTGAGACATGCAATTTATTCTAAAGGTTACCCAAGGGTAAAAGGTTGAGAAACGCTGCTTTAGATTATCTATTGACACCCCTATGGATCAGAGGCACGCTGTGTGAAAATTAGTTTTTAACAAGAATAGAAGGGCTGGTTACGAAGTACAATACTAGTCCTATTTCTTTATTTATTTCTAATTTATTTCTAATTTATTTTCTCGTTGATTGATGACTTCAAAAATATATTTATTAATTCATTCAATCATATATTGATTTATCTATTCATATGTATATTTCTATTTATTTATCTATTGATCTATCCATCTAATCTATTCATCTATTCATCTATTCATTTATTTATCTATTTATTTATTTATTTATTTATTTGTTTATTTATTCATTTATTTATTTATTCATTTATTTATTTATTTATTTATTTATTTATTTATTTATTTATTTATTTATTTATTTATTTATTTATTTATTTATTTATTTATTTATCTATTTATTTATTTATTTATCTATTTATTTATTTATTCACGTTTATTCATTAATTCATTTATAAATTTTTCTGTCTCTTGATTTATCTATTTACTTCCATTTATTTATTGATATATTTATCTATTTATTCTGCTCTTTCTGATTATCTGTTTATAACATTTATCTATCTATTTATTTACATATTTAGTTACATATATTTACGAATCTATTTATCGATTTATACATTTTTTGATTTATTCATTCGTTTGTATTTATCTATTTATCTTTTTATCAATTTATCAATTCATCTATTTCTATATTTTTTCTTTGTCACTAAACGAAATAAATCAATAGTGTATGGACAAATAGTTTTCCTAAGCTCCACAAGAACATAAGAGAACATAAGAATGAAGTAGACTGCAGGAGACCATAAGGCCTATACCAGGTAGATCCATGTCCATTATCATCAGTCATCCCTAACTCCATCTCATTATGTTTTTTGTTTTGTTTTTATCAAATCGGGGGAAATCAAAATCTATCAGACTATAATTCCTTATAAAAGGAAGCATATAGATAAATAGATAAAAAATAAGTATATATATATACATAAACAAATATATAAATAAACATATGAATGAATAAATGAATAAATAAATTATATATATATATATATATATACATGAAGGAATAGATAAATCAATGAATAAAAAAGTATATATCCAAATAAATATACAAAACAAATGAATAAATAAACGAATGAATAAATGAAAAACGTAAACAAACATCATTTAAAACAATGGGCATAAACCATACACCCTCTCACGCCCACTTAAACAAGCTTACGTGGGCGCGCGGGCGTGCACGCCTCGCGCCTGTGACCTCTGACCTCCAGGAAGCGAGAGGTCGGGCTAGTGGGCGTGACCGCGGGCGGGTGGGTGGGTAGGCCGCCCACCTATACTTTGGGGCGTGCGAGCCGACGTGAGGAAAGTGGGCAAATAACGAGGCGTCGTGTAGATTTGACCCCGGGTTCGAATCTCTGTGGCAGGTCAAAGGTAGGGGTGGTGGGGAGGTGGTATGGGTGTTGAGGGTAAGGGGAGTTGATGTGGTGGTGGTAGAATTGGTGGTGGTGGTGGTAGAATTGGTGGTGGTGGTGGTGGTGGTGGTGGTGGTGGTGGTGGTGGTGGTGGTGGTGGTGGTGGTGGTGGTGGTGGTGGTGGTGGTGGTGGTGGTGGTGGTGGTGGTGGTGGTGGTGGTGGTGGTGGTGGTGGTGGTGGTTGTAGTTCTTTGTACAGATAGTAGCGGTGGTGATGATGTTGGTAGTGTTTGTGGTGGTGGTGGTGGTGGTGGTGGTGGTGGTGGTGGTGGTGGTGGTGGTGGTGGTGGTGGTGGTGGTGGTGGTGGTGGTGATGATAGTGGTGGTGGTAGTGGTGGTGGTGGTGGTGGTGGTGGTGGTGGTGGTGGTGGTGGTGGTGGTGGTGGTGGTGGTGGTGGTGGTGGTGGTGATGATAGTTCTTGCCGGTGATGTTGGTGGTGATGGTGGTGATGGTGGTGATGGTGGTGGTGATGATGGTGTTGGTGATGATAGTTCTTGCTGGTGATGATGGTGGTGATGGCAATATCTGTAACGGAGAAGTCAAGGAAGATCAACGAAGGTCAGACCGTTACGACCGTGTAACGGTAAGGACGCGAGTAACGGTTACTTTGTAACGGCGTCAGTAACCGAAGACATGGAGTCATAGAAGAGAGCCTACGTCAGGAGGCGCTGAATAGCTGCGGCCGAAGCCGCCACTTTTGTCCTGTCATGCACTTCAGGAACTGTTTGGCCAAGTAGGAAACAGTCACTGCTGCGAGTGCGGGATTCGAACCCACCATCAAGCTAATGACAGATTAATATACTGTGTGTGTGTGTGTGTGTGTGTGTGTGTGTGTGTGTGTGTGTGTGTGTGTGTGTGTGTGTGTGTGTGTGTGTGTGTGTGTGTGTGTGTGTGTGTGTGTGTGTGTGTGTGTGTGTGTGTGTGTGTGTGTGTGTGTGTGTGTGTGTGTGTGTGTGTGTGTGTGTGTGTGTGTGTGTGTGTGTGTGTGTGTGTGTGTGTGTGTGTGCGCGTATAATGGTTGTGTGTATAAATATATGTGTGAAAGTACGCATACCTGTATCTATGTCCATTGTCCATACATTTCCATTTCTATAGACACATACAAATGATTTCAAATGCGTCTGTTTATTTATATGAAAATCTCCCCCCAAAAAATTAAAATTGAATTCATAATTTTGCATTTATACTCCCATAAACTCTCTTATTCTGCAAACCCATGTGTAAGAGAGAGTGAGAGAGAGTAGAGAGAGAGAGAGAGTAGAGAGAGAGAGAGAGAGAGAGAGAGAGAGAGAGAGAGAGAGAGAGAGAGAGAGAGAGAGAGAGAGAGAGAGAGGGAGGGAGGGAGAGAATGAGAGTGAGAAAATGAGAGAGAAAGAGAGAAGGAAAGAGAGAGAGAGAAAGAGAGAGAGAGAGAGAGAGAAAGAGAATGAGAGGGAAAGAGAAAGAGACAGAGAGAGAGAGCGAGAGAGAGAGAGAGAGAGAGAGAGAGAGAGAGAGAGAGAGAGAGAGAGAGAGAGAGAGAGAGAGAGAGAGAGAGAGAGAGAGAGAGAGAGAGAGAGAGAGAGAGAGAGAGAGAGAGAGAGAGAGATAGAGAGAGAGGTTTAATCTCCCATTCCGTTCCTCCCACTCCCCCATACCTCCTCCAGTAACTCCCACCAACCCCCTCCAGACACTCCTCCACACTCCCAATTACCCGAATCCCTCAAAATCCCCCCAAACTATTCACACTAAGCTTCCCCAACTCCCCATTTTCTACTACTCCCACTCCCTCCCTCCTCCCCCTACTCCCCTCCCACTCCCCACCTTCACAACCTCCCACTCACCACCCTCCCCCCTCCTAACTCCCTCCCATTCCCCCATCCTCTCCCCCCTCCCACTCCCCCTCCCACTCCCTTCCTCCTCTCACTCCCCACCCTTCCCCTCCTACTCCCCACCCTTCCCTCTCCCCCATCCTCTTCCCCTACCCCTCTCCCTCCCTCCCCTCCCTCCCTCCTCTCACTCCCCAACCTTCCCTCCCCCCTCCCATTCCCCCATCCTCTCCCCCTCCCCCTTCCACTCCCACTCCCACTCCCCCTTTTAACCCCCTCCCACACCCCCTCCCTCTCCCAACCCCTCCTACTTCCCACCCTTCCCCCTTCCCCCTCCACCCCTCCCAACTACCCTTCCCCCCCAACGGGGAACTCCCCCCTCCTCCTCTCCCCCCCCATCCCCCGGTTGACCATAAATAAATGATGTATTCATATATTCCGTCGCTTTCTTTACGCAATAAATCAAATACAATCCATCCCATCGGATTCCATCACATGAGCAAATAAATCACAACACGAGAGAGAGAGAGAGAGAGAGAGAGAGAGAGAGAGAGAGAGAGAGAGAGAGAGAGAGAGGGGGGTAGGGAGGGAGGGAGAGATAATGAGAGGGAGATATAATATATATATATATATATATATATATAGAGAGAGAGAGAGAGAGAGAGAGAGAGAGAGAGAGAGAGAGAGAGAGAGAGGGGGGGGGGTAGGGAGGGAGGGAGAGAGAGATAAAGAGAGGGAGAGAGATATAAAAAAGAGAGAGAGAGAGAGAGAGAGAGAGAGAGAGAGAGAGAGAGAGAGAGAGAGAGAGAGAGAGAGAGAGAGAGAGAGAGAGAGAGAGAGAGAGAGAGAGAGACAGAGAGAGATAGACAAAGAGAGGGAGAGAGATATAAAGAGAGAGAGAGAGAGAGAGAGAGAGAGAGAGAGAGAGAGAGAGAGAGAGAGAGAGAGAGAGAGAGAGAGAGAGAGGGTGGGGGAGTGAGAGAGAGAAAGAGAGAGGGAAGAAGGGATAGATAAAGAGAGGGAGAGAGATAGAGAGAGAGAGAGAGAGAGAGAGAGAGAGAGAGAGAGAGAGAGAGAGAGAGAGAGGGAGAGAGAGAGAGAGAGAGAGAGAGGACGAGCAGGAAAAGGAGAGAGAAAAATAAAGCTATAAATCGCGTAAAAGAATCTGAAAGTCAAGCAAGGGGAGGAGAGGGGAGGAGGGAGAAGAGGGGGAGGGGGAGGGGGGCGAAAACTACCCTCCTGGGCTCTTCCATGTTTTCCATATAACCTAAGACTCGGGGGGGGAGAAGAAACACTTGAGGAAGAGGAGGAGGAGGAGGAGAAAGAGGAGGGAGAGGTGGAAGAAGAAAAGGAGGATAAAGAGGAGGAGGAGATGTAAGAGGGAAGGGAGGAAGAGGAGGAGGAGGAGAGGAGAAGAAAGAAGAGGAGGGGAGGAAGAGGAAGAAGAAGAGGAGGAGGCGAGGAGGAGGAGGAAGAGAGGAGAAGAAAGAGGAGGGGAGGAAGAGGAGGAGGACGAGGAGGAGGAAGAGGGAGAGGAAGAAGAAGAGGAGGAGGAGAGGAAGAGGAGAGGAGGAGGAGGAAGAGGGAGAGGAGGAAGGGGAGAAGGAGGAGAGGAGGAGGAAGAAGAGGAGAAGAAGGAGGAGGAAGTGGAGAAGAGGAAATGGGGCAGGAGGAGAGGAGGAGGAGAAGAAGATGGAAAGGTGAAAAAGGAAAAGGAGGAGAGGAAGAGGAGGAAGAGGGAGAGGAGGAAGAGGAGGAGGAGGAGGAGAGGAGAAAAAAGGAGGAGGAGGAAAAGGAGGAAGAAGAAGAGGAAGGAGAAGAGGAAGAGGGAAGAAAGAAAGG
>NC_134786.1:1016017-1021017 GCF_046742065.1 Oratosquilla oratoria
AATACAGATGCAACATAATACAATGCACATCAATTTTACACAATAAAGTGCAATATGAATTCATATAATACATAATAATATAATACAACTTAATACAATACAGTACAATATGATACAGTATTTTGCAAAAATGCATCACAATAGCATACAAAACAATAAATCACAATAGACCACAATACAATAACAGTACTGCACAATGCAACATAATAAAAATGCATTGTTGTATAACATAATACAAACCGATGCAAAACCATGCTATTCAATAGAATACAACACTTCACAATACAATACAATACAGTACTGCACAATACAATACACTACAATACAGAACAGTACAATATGATACAATACAGTATTGCACAATGGAACATAATGCAATACTGTGTAAAAGATATAGTATTGCACAATAAAACATAATCCAGCACAATACATGTGGCCTTATTCCGCCTCCTCTTCATCCTCCTCCTCCTCCTCCTCCTCCTCCTCCTCTTCCTCCTCCTCCTCTTCCTCCTCCTCCTCCTCTTCCTCCTCTTTCTCCTCCTCCTCCTCCTCTTCCTCCTCCTCCTCCTCCTCCTCTTCCTCCTCCTCCTCATCCTCATCCTCATCCTCATCCTCCTCCTCCTCCTCCTTCTCCACCTTGTTATCATATGATCATTCCTTGCCTCCATCCTCCATCCTCCATGCTATTTCGTCACCTCCGCAGAACCTCCACCTTCACTGCAGGTCATTGTCATCGTCGTCGTCATCGTCATCGTCTTCGTTATCGTCATCATCTTCGTCGTCGTCATCGTCGTCATCGTCCTCGACAGGAAGGTCCTCTCTCGTCCTTCTCGTCCTCCTCCTTTTCCTCCTCTTTCTCCTCCTCCTCTTCCTCTTCCTCCTCCTCCTCTTCCTCTTCCTCACCCTTTTATTTGTCCTCGTCCTCCTCTTCCTCCTTCCTCCTCCTCCTCCCTTCTCATCTTCCTCGTTCTCTTCTTCTTCCTCATCGTACTCTTCCTCTTCTTCCTTCTCTTCATCCTCCCACTCTTCCTCCTACTCCTCGTCTTCCTCCTCTTTCTCCTCCTCCTCCTCCACTTCTTCCTGCTCTTCTTCGTCCCTCTACCACAATAACTCTCCACCATCACATCGACCTACCACTTCATCCTTCTATCAAAGTATCCACTTCCCATTACATCCAACCTTTACCACATCCACCCATCCACCTCACAACATCCATCCATTCATCCATCACATCCATCTCTACTTTTCTGTTAAACTCGATTTTTATTTACTAATGCATCCATATGCAATGACATCCATTTCTATAGATATCCAACTTCATCCATTACATTCATCCATTTCATCCAACTGTCTTGGGATACAATTATTATTACCAACACATCCATGGACATCCATCACTCACCACATCCATCAAACACAATATTCATTTGTCACAATATCAACACATTACCATATTGAATTGTCACAATACTCATCTACAATGAAACCTACGTATTGCACCATACACCCTTCACTATATCGATCATATCACAATACCGATTCAACACATCGTACACTTGTCACAATACCCACATATCGCCATATTCTCGTATCATAATACCCACCTATCACAATACACATAGGGGGTATTGTGACCTATCACCATATCTATCAATATTCACAATATACACCTTCGTCTCACATCACAACATCAATCATACATCACATACATCAACACATAGGGGGTATTGTGACCTATCACCATATCTATCAATATTTACAATATAAACCTTCGTCTCACATCACAACATCCATCATACATCACATACATCAATCACAACATCCACCATATACATCCTTCTACATCCACCGCGCTGACATGGTATGATGAAAATCTTAAAACGAATTCGACGATTTCGACGAGTTGGATGAGTTTCACGACTTCGACAAGTTTGACGACGTCGACGAATTTGACGACTTTGGATGAATTCGACGAATTTGACAAGTTCGACGAATTCAACAAGTTCGATGACTTCAACAAATTTCACGAGTTCGGCGACCTGGACTTCAGCGACTTGGACGAATTCGACGACTTGGACGAATTCGACGAGTTCGACGACTTCGACAAGTTCGAAGATTTCGACAACTTCGACGAGTTGAACGATTTCGACGAGTTAGACGAATTCAACGACTTCGACGAGTTCGACAACTTCGACAGTATTAACGACCTCGACGACTTCAACGAGTTCAACGAGTTCGACCAATTCGACGACTTCGACAAGCTCGACAACTCTAACGACTTCGACGACTTCGACGAGTTCGACGAATTCAATGACCTCGACAACTCTAACGACTTCGACGAGTTCGACGAATTCGACGAGTTCGACGAGTTCGACGAATTCGACGAGTTCGACGAATTCGACGACTCCAACGACTTCGACGAGTTCGACGAATTCGACGAGTTCGACGAGTTCGACGAGTTCGACGACTCCGACGACTTCGACGACTCCGACGACTTCGACGAGTTCGACGACTTCGACGACTTCGACGAGTTCGACGAGTTCGACGACTTCGACGAGTTCGACGAATTCGACGAGTTCGACGACTTGGTCGACGACATCGTGTTGGGAGGTTCCTCTTAGACGTAGGGTGGAGTCCCCTTGACGCATGCGCAGAACGATTCTCCTTTTTGTCGTTTATTGTCGGTTCTGTTCGCCATGGGAAAAGGAAGGAGAGAGGAGTAATATTTTATCATTAAATCATATCATTTCATATCATATGTCTTCACGCTACATAATATCAGACCTCACCGCTCCTTCGAATTATAGTGTATCTTCTGTGGCACTATAAACACGATCTGACAAACTCCTGAGAATTTCATCTCCTGGAATACATAAACAGGGTTGGACAATGGTTATGGGCCTTGCAATGTATGTAAATATGTATGAAAAATCACGCAGGTATTTTGTTGCGTTTATCTATATGTGTGCGTGTGTGTGTGTTTGTGTGTGTGTGTGTGTGTGTGTGTGTGTGTGTGTGTGTGTGTGTGTGTGTGTGTGTGTGTGTGTGTGTGTGTGTGTGTGTGTGTGTGTGTGTGTGCGTGATTCACCTTGGTCTTTGGATCACGTGTTGGACTCGTGATCGACAGCTATTTCCCTCCCGGAAGAGAGCTCAGAGCTCGTATGACCGATCTATGGGTAATGCTTTGACCTTACACGCACACACACACCCAACTCCCCGCCCACGAGAGTTGGAGTAACGACTCGAAGCGCAGCGATACTGTAACGATTTCAGCCCTGGGCAGGATTCGAACCAGGTACCGCCGGTACCGCCATACTGACAGTCCGGGACTCTAACAACCGCGCCACCGAGTCGTGTGTGTGTGTGTGTGTGTGTGTGTGTGTGTGTGTGTGTGTGTGTGTGTGTGTGTGTGTGTGTGTGTGTGTGTGTGTGTGTGTGTGTGTGTGTGTGTGTGTGTGTGTGTGTGTGTGTGTGTGTGTATGTGTGTGTGTGTGTGTGTGTGTGTATGTGTGTGTGTGTGTGTGTGTGTGTGTGTGTGTGTGTGTGTGTGTGTGTGTATGTGTGTGTGTGTGTGTGTGTGTTGTAGGTTGTTTGACTTCATTAGTTTGGAGGCGTTGAAGTAAAAGGCGTTGCTTGGGCGTCTCTCTTTATTGGTAAGTCTTGACAGTAGCGTAGTCAAGCCAGGAACTAGCTCATGCCCCTTTTTCTATTCTGGCGTTCAACAAACCGATTTGAACTAGGGTGGTAAGCAATAGTATTATATTTTGTGATTTGAATTTATTTACAAATATTTGAAATAATCTTTAAGTCATTAAAGTCTTTCTTTTGATCAGGTGTCTAACTGAACGGAGTGTCGTTCTTAAGTAGTGAATTTTATGGTACTGTTATACCAGCATAACCTTGACTGTATTGGCTGTAAAACCCTGATAGACCTAGAAATGGATGTATGTGGTCAACAGAGGCAGGGCGTGGAAAATCAATGGCTGCTTTGACCTTGTCCTGCGAGTTTAGAAATCCTTGTGAGTTAAGGACATGCCATAAGAAGCACATTTCTTTCTGTGAGAAGGAGCACTTCTTAAGCTTCAGTTTGAGGCCTGCTTTTGGTAGTAGTAAGAAGACAGTGTTAAAAATCCGTAGGTCTTCGCCAACCGATTTCGAAGCGGTGATCATATCCTCGAGGTACATAAACACAGAATGGCCCATGAGACCTGCATGGACTGTGTGCATAAGTCGTGTGAATACTGGAGGAGCTAAAACGAGACCCATAGTTAGTCGTTTGGGGTGATAGTGTCCTGTGGGGGTGCTGAAGACTGTCAGGGGTCTAGACTCTGGAGCAAGGGGAATCTGGAAATATCCCGACATAAGCTCCAATATGGTAAACACTACGTTGTTTTCACCATCGGAGTGTAAGAGGTCTTATAATACAGGGATCGGGTGTCTATCTTGGTATAGTTAGCTTATTTAATTCCCTAAAGTCTACTACAGGGCGGAGGGAACTATCGTGTTTAGGGACAACAAAGAGAGGGAAGTTCCATTCACTGGTTGATGAGTCAGTGGTGTCCTGAGCAATCAAGTTTTGAATAAGGTTATCTATAACCATGCGTTTACTATGTGGTATTCTGTATGCGGGAATGTAATGCAGATTGGAGTTTTCACGAAGGAGTATGTAATGCTGAATGAGGTTAGTAACTCCGAAGGGTTCACCTGGAGTGGCAATAATTTGTTTGAACTTGTTGCACCAGGGAAGTCTATGGGGTTGAAATGTGGTGCATCAATGGGTTCCTGTGCCATTCACACATCGGATGCTGTGGCACAAACTTAAGAAGTAGGGAATTAGTTACCCATGACTTTGATACGTGAGGGATATTCTTCAAGATTGCAACTGTGTGTACCAACTGTGAGATGGAGGGTTGCATTAGTGACCTTTCTTTGACATTGAGCTGATTGTTGAAAGGAGGAAAAGGCCACTGATACGACAAGTTTCTGGCATACATAGTACA
>NC_134786.1:1030082-1037582 GCF_046742065.1 Oratosquilla oratoria
CCCCTCTCCCCCTCTCCCCCTCTCCCCCTCTCCCCCTCTTCCCCTCTCCAGGGTTAAGGGCGCTATTGGGTTCCTTTGTGGGAGCCTTTCTTCTCGTGGCAATGCCATTTCCTCAACATGATTGTATTTCTTTGTTTGGTTACTGAATACCCCAACACGTTACCCCTGTCTGTCTGTCTGTCTGTCTGTCTGTCTGTCTGTCTGTCTGTCTGTCTGTCTGTCTGTCTGTCTGTATGTCTGTTGTTTGTTTGTGTTTATTTGTGTGTTCGTGTGTTTGTGTGTGTGTGTGTGTGTGTGTGTGTGTGTGTGTGTGTGTGTGTGTGTGTGTGTGTGTGTGTGTGTGTGTGTGTGTGTGTGTGTGTGTGTGTGTGTGTGTGTGTGTGTGTGTGTGTGTGTGTGTGTGTGTGTGTGTGTGTGTGTCCACACGCATGTGTATACCACCTCTGTTCCAATCTCCACATACCAATACCAATCAACTCTTTAACCCATTTCTATACCAACAACTCTTTTTCTTTTATCTTTTGTTCTCTCTATTTTTCTGTCTTTATACATCCTTCTCTATCTTTCTCTCTTTCTCTCTTTCACTCTCCAATTTGCTCTTCAAATTTGGGGCCTCTCCTCCTCCTCCTCCTCCTCCCTCCTCCATCTCTCCTCCTCCTCCCTCTTCCAACTCTCCTCCTCCCTCCTCAATCTCTCTTCCTCCTCCTTCTTCCACCTCTTTTTCTCCCTCCTCCTCTCTCTTCCTACCTCCTCCATCTCTCCTCCTCCCTCCTCCATCTCTCCTCTTCCTTCTCTCTTCATTTCCTCCTACTCCCATTCCACCTCTACTCCTACCTCCTCTACCTCTCCTCCTCCCTCCTCCATCTTTCTTCCTCCTCATCTCTCCTCAATCTCTCCTCATCCCTCCCCACCTCTCCTCCTCCCTCCTCCACCTCTCCTCCTGCCCTTCCATCTCCTCCCTTTCCCCTAGCCATTCCCTTTCCTTCCCATCTCCTTCCCATCTCCTTCCCTCTCCCCCTTTCTCCTCCCCTTCCCTCTCCTCCCTTTTCCTCTCCCTCCTCTCCTCCCCTTCCCTCTCCTCCCTTTCCCTTCATCCTTCTCTTTCCTTCACATCTCCCTTCCCTGTCCCCCCTTTCTCCCCACTTTCTCCCCCCTTCCCTCTCCCTCCTCTCCTTTCCTTCCCTCTCCTCCCTTTCCCTCCTCCCTTCCTTATTCACTGTTCCCTACCTTTCTTCCTCATTTCCCCAACTCTCCTCCCATCTCCTCTCCCTATTTCTCTCTCTCTCTCTCTCTCTTCTCACTCTCTCTTTCCTCTTTTTATGCTCTCTTCTCCATGCTCTCTTTCGCTCCTCCTCTTCTCTTCTCCCTGTCTCACCTCCCTTCTTCCTCTCTCCTCTCTCTTTCCCCCCCTCTCCTCTCGTCCCTTCCCATACTCCCCTTCATTCTTCCCCTTCTCTTCCTCTTACCCTCTCTTCTTCCTCACCTTTCCCTCTCTTTCCCTCCTCTCCTTCTCTCCCTATTCCCCTCTTTTCTCCCACATTTTCTCCCTATCTCCTCCCTTCCCCCATCTCTCCTTACACCTCTTGTTCTCTCCCTATCCCCCTTCCCCCCATTGAAGTCTTCCCTTTTTACCTTCCCCCCTCCCCTTTCCTCCCCTCTTTCCTTTCCCCTCTCCTATCTTCCCTTTCCTTCTCCCCCTTTCCTTCCCAGTCCCTTCTCCTCTCTCCTCCCCTCCCTCCCCTCCTTCTCCTTCCTCCTCCCCTCCACTTTCCTCCCCTCCCTTCTCCCCTCCCCTCCTTCTCCTTCCTCCTCCCCTCCACTTTCCTCCCCTCCCTTCTCCCCTCCCCTCCTTCTCCTTCCTCCTCCCCTCCACTTTCTTCTCCTCCCTTCTCCTCTCCCCGTTCCTCCTCTCCGAGAGATGGAGGGCTCGTACCTCCATGGAGGGCAAGGCAGACCCTCCACAATAGGCTGAGTTCCCTCCCACTCTTCTGTGGAGTTGCCAGTTACTTCTTTTATAATGACGACAGTTGCGGAGGTGTTTTGCAAGAACTGTTCCATACTGATGAAGGATAGATAGATAGATAGATAGATAGATAGATAGATAGATAGATAGAGAGAGAGAGAGAGAGAGAGAGAGAGAGAAAGAAAAGGAGAGAAAAAGAGGAGAAAAGGGAGTAAAAGAGAGAGAGAGAGAGAGAGAGAGAGAGAGAGAGAGAGAGAGAGAGAGAGAGAGAGAGAGAGAGAGAGAGAGAGAGAGAGAGAGGGAGAGGGAGAGAGAGAGAGAGAGAGAGAGAGAGAGAGAGAGAGAGAGAGAGAGAGAGAGAGAGAGAGAGAGAGAGAGCAAAAAAGAGAAGTGAAAAAATATGAAAGAAAGAAAAAGGAAAAGAGAAAAGAGAGGAAGGAAAAGAGAAAGAAAGAGGTAGTAGGAGGGAGTAAGGAGGATGGATAGGGGAAAAAAATGTCTTTTGTGAGTTGTTAATTATCATCTTTTCTTGTCGAAGAGTGGTTTTCTATCCACAAAGCGCGTGGCTGGGGCGATACTCAGATTGATGAGATGTAGGACGTTCAAGGTCACGGGGAATCAATCGAGTCTTTCTTTCGTGGAGTGATGTTGCTGGTCTTGTACATAATTTTTTTTGGGGGGAGGGGGAGGGGCGAAGGGGGAAGGGGAGGAGAAGGTCTTTTCATTTTCATTTTCACTTTTTTTTTTTTTTTTTTTTTTTTTTTTTTTTTTTGGTAGTCCATCGTCTTGTGGTGGAATATTTGGCGCACTTTTTTATTTTCAGTTTTCAATTTTTTTTTTTATTCATTCTCTAGGTTCTTTAATAAGGAGGATTTCTTTTTTGGTGGCGGATTTGTCCTCTTAAAACCATTTTTGGCTAATTTTTGAAGGAGATCATTTATCATAAACCCTTGTCTTAATTAAATTTCATCATCTTTATTGATTAATTACTTATTTCTATTAATCAGTCTATTTATTTATTTATAAATTTTTGAAAATATAACTTCGATTTTTTCAGCATTCATTTGGTAAATTATTCTAGCAATAATTTTCTATTTTTCATAAATCTTAGTACAGTAAAAAAAAAAGTGAATTAAAGTCAAATTAGGTAAAATAATTGGAAATCATCGATACGACAAAAAAGCATTTTGCAGTCCTGACGAACGTAGTATATAAAAAAAAAATATATATTTTTTTGTCGGAGACAAACAAACAACAAACAAACATAGTGACCTTAACCACGCCCTTAGACCAGTAGCTAGTGACTAGTACAACTAAGCCTTGTTTATACGGAGTTAGTTTAGTAGCCACTAGTGCTAATTGCAAGTCAACTTGCCCGGCAAGTAAGTGTTAATATTAAGATAGTTTGGAGGCAAGTTGATTAGCTTTCCGTTAACACTGGGTAAGTAGATGAAATAGTTGACGAATCACTAGCACTAGTAGCTACTAAACTAGTCAACGAGGATTAATGCACTGGTCCCCAGAGTGGGAGGTACCAATCCTTTGGGAGTGAAAGAGATTGGGAGGGGGAGGGAGGGGGAAGGGAGGTGACGAGGGGGGGAGGAAGGGGGAGGTAAGATGGTTATAGAAGTTAATAATTTATTTATTTATTTATTTATTTATTTATTTATTTATTTTTTACAAAATTTGAATGACAAGATATATGTCATAGACATTAAGGTAAAGGGACGTGTATGCAGTCTATAGAGCGACGTTTCTCGACCTTTTTACCCTCGCGTAATCTTTAAAATAAATTGCATGTCTTAAGGAACCCCTGCGCAAAAAAAAAAAATAAATAAATAAAAAAATAAATATTATATATATATATATATTTATGCATATATATATATATATATATATATATATTAATCTATTTATATATATATATATATATATTTATATATACTACCATATCTTTCTCATTATACTTTCATCGTAATGATAGGTTAGATAGGATGATGTCTATATTACATTGTTACAATAACCAAGAATATGTGAATATATCGTGCGTGTTTAATTATATTACGTATATGAAATTAAATGAAAAATCAAAAGTGCATTAGCTTATCTCACTTGTTCTCGCGGAACCCTTAGGGACCTTTTGCGGAACCTTAGGGACCTTTTGCGGAACCTTAGGGACCTTTGGCGGAACCCTTAGGGACCGTGTGCGAAACATTAGGGACCGTTTGCGGAAGCCTTAGTGACCTTTTGCGGAACTGTAGGGACTTTGTGCGGAACCTTAGGGATCGGCTGCGAAACATTAGGGAAATTTAGCGGAACCCTTAGGGACTTTTTGCGGAACCCTTTGGGACATTTTGCGGAACCCTTTGGGACATTTTGCGGAACCTTAGGGACCTTTTGCGGAACCTTAGGGACCTTTCGCGGAACCTTAGGGACCTTTTGCGGAAACTTAGGGACCTTTTGCGGAACCTTAGGGACTTTTTGCGGAACCTTGTTTGAGAAACGCTGCTTTAGAGGATAAAACGGACGTAAGAATGCTACGGCTCGTACCATTCAATGAAACCATCATGGGTCTCGTAGGATCTCGTAGGATCTCGTAGGATCTCGTAGGAAAGTTATGAGGACGACGTGAGAAGGTTAGTACTCGTAGTATTGCAACGGCTCGTACCATTCATTGAAACAATCATGGATCTCGTAGGATCTCGTAGGATCTCGTAGGATCTCATAGGAAAGTTATGAGGACGATGTGAGAAAGTTAGTACTCGTAGTATTGCTACGACTCGTATCATCCATTGAAATCATCATGGGTCTCGTAGGATCTCGTAGGATCTCATAGGAAAGTTATGAGGACGATGTGAGAAAGTTAGTACTCGTAGTATTGCTACGACTCGTATCATCCATTGAAATCATCATGGGTCTCGTAGGATCTCGTAGGATCTCGTAGAATCTCGTAGGATCTCGTAGGAAAGTTATGAGGACGATGTGAGAAGGTTAGTATTCGTAGTATTTCTACGGCTCGTACCATTCATTGAAACCATCATGGGTCTCGTAGAATCTCGTAGGATCTCGTAGGATCTCGTAAGATCTCGTAGGAAAGTTATGAGGACGATGTGAGAAGGTTAGTACTCGTAGTATTGCAACGGCTCGTAGCATTCATTGAAAGCATAATGGGTCTCGTAGGATCTCGTAGGATCTCATAGGATCTCGTAAGATCTCGTAGGATCTCATAGGAAAGTGCAAAATTATGAGGATGATGTGAGAAGGTTAGTACTCGTAGTATTGCTACGGCTCGTACCATTCATTGAAAGCATCATGGGTCTCGTAGGATCTTGTACGATCATGTAGGATCTCGTAGAATCTCGTAGGATCTCGTAGGAAAGTTATGAGGACGAAGTGAGAAGGTTAGTACTCGTAGTATTGCAACGGCTCGTAGCATTCATTGAAAGCATAATGGGTCTCGTAGGATCTCATAGGAAAGTGCAAAATTATGAGGATGATGTGAGAAGGTTAGTACTCGTAGTATTGCTACGGCTCGTACCATTCATTGAAAGCATCATGGGTCTCGTAGGATCTGATAGGATCTCGTAGGATCTCGTAGGATCTCGTAGGATCTCGTAGGATCTCGTAGGATCTCGTAGGAAAGTTATGAGGACGATGTGAGAAGGTAGTATTGCTACGGCTCGTACCATTCAATGAAACCATCATGGGTCTCGTAGGATCTCGTAGGATCTCGTAGGATCTCGTAGGAAAGTTATGAGGACGACGTGAGAAGGTTAGTACTCGTAGTATTGCAACGGCTCGTACCCTTCATTGAAAGCATCATGGGTCTCGTAGGATCTCATAGGATCTCGTAGGATCTCGTAGGATCTCGTAGGAAAGTTATGAGGACGACGGGAGAAGGTTAGTACTCGTAGTATTGCAACGGCTCGTACCATTCATTGAAACAATCATGGATCTCGTAGGATCTCGTAGGATCTCGTAGGAAAGTTATGAGGACGATGTGAGAAGGTAGTATTGCTACGGCTCGTACCATTCAATGAAACCATCATGGGTCTCGTAGGATCTCATAGGATCTCGTAGGATCTCGTAAGATCTCGTAGGATCTCGTAGGAAAGTTATGAGGACGACGTGAGAAGGTTAGTACTCGTAGTATTGCTACGGCTCGTACCATTCATTGAAACCATCATGGGTCTCGTAGGATCTCATAGGATCTCATAGGATCTCGTAGGATCTCGTAAGATCTCGTAGGATCTCGTAGGAAAGTTATGAGGACGATGTGAGAAGGTTAGTATTCGTAGTATTTCTACGGCTCGTACCATTCATTGAAACCATCATGGGTCTCGTAGAATCTCGTAGGATCTCATAGGATCTCGTAGGATCTCGTAAGATCTCGTAGGAAAGTTATGAGGACGACGTGAGAAGGTTAGTTCTCGTAGTATTGCAACGGCTCGTAGCATTCATTGAAAGCATCATGGGTCTCGTAGGATCTCGTAGGATCTCGTAGGAAAGTGCAAAGTTACGAAGACGCAGTGAGAGGCCACGAGAACAATGGGAGTAAGCTTTCCGACCGCAATCACGGCGCTATCATCGTGTCACGACGCCTCGAAAGGTATCCCCCTCCACTCCCGCCTCGCGGTTCACCACCGCCACGACCGACCAATGAAACCAACAAAGATTCAAAGAATTTTTTTTTTTTTTTTTTTTTTTTTTTTTTAAGGCAACGATAAGGACGGATCCACACCGTTGGCGAACTTATGTTTACCAAAGATCATTTCATTTAGCTGTTTGGTTAGGCTAAGAACGATAACAGGTAGTTTGCCCTGACATAGGGAACTAATTTGTTTAGAGACCCTTGCACGGTCAGACTGCCTCATGGAGGCCTGGGAGTGACAGACAAGCTTGCCCAGATGAGTAGACGATAATAAAATGAATATTCATTGTCGACCATTTAGAAGAATCTATGAGTGGCATCTCAATGAGCCACTGATGGCTATTTCCTGAAGTCACGCTGAGGATGAAAAGTTCGTAATGACAGGGTGAATAAACGTTTAGATAAAAAAAAACGTTTAAATAAAGGAAAAATCCTTTGTGTATTTCTTATATATATATATGGATTAAACCCAGACACAGTTAAAAGTCTGAGATGGAGAAATGATGGGAAACATTCACATGGGATTAGTGGTAAATGATTAATGTGGAGAGTTTCTTTATTAGTTTCTTATTGATTCTGTGGAGATGTCCCGGTAGGTCGGTGCCTAGTCTCCGGGAAATACCAAGCACTCGTTAAAAAAGAAGAAGAAAAAAAGAAGTAATATATATATATACAGTATATATATATATATATATATATATATATATATATATATATATACATATATATATATACATATATATATATATGTATATACATATCTATATATATATATATGTGTGTGTGTGTGTGTGTCTATGTGTGTACACACTACACCCCTCATTTTGTATATATATATATATATATATATATATATATATATATGTGTGTGTGTGTGTGTGTGTGT
>NC_134786.1:1052582-1055082 GCF_046742065.1 Oratosquilla oratoria
GGAGGAGCCAAGAGGGAGAGAGGGGGGTGAATGGGAATGGAGTATGTGGGGATGGCATGGATAGGAGTTGATTTTATGCCTTTTTGACTACCTTCTTTGTAAGGGGGAAAAAGCTGTTGATATATGTATGTATATATATACATATATATATATATATATATATGCATATATACATATATGTATATATGTGTATATATATATATATATATATATATATATATATATATATATGTATATATATATATTGTGGTGGAGGTCGAGGTGATGGTTCGAATCCTGCCGCCGGCGAGTTGAACCAAGCTTCTGAAAGGGGGGGATTTTCGCGACGTTACACCAAATTACATGCATATATATATACATATATATATATATATTTATATATATATATGTATATATATATATGTATATATATATGATATACATATATATATATATGATATACATATATATATATATATATATAATATACATATATATATATATATATATGTATATATATATACATATATATATATATATATATATATATATATATATATATACACACACAAAGTGAGCTTATAAGCTTACAAAGCGCGCTTGCAAAGCTCGCCCAAGCGTGTTCCATTCCCGGAATTTGTAATGCCCGGATTCGCAATCACGACCTGCCCGTAACCGCGGCGGAACCGCCTCTGGACCAGAGGGCCTCTGGACCTCCCTTATCTCGTCCCCCCCCCCCCGGACCCTCCCCCGGACGATTCGCCTTCCCGGAAACCGGTACCCCTGCAAGGACCTGCGAGGATTTCATAAGGGCTAAAACACACAGTGTTATCATACGAATATCGACCTTACTGGCAGACCCTGTGATATGGTTGTTGATGGTATATTGTTGTTAGTGTGTAATATTGATTGTCATTTGCCCTGGCTGCCTTAGCACATAAGGCAAAGGTTAAAGCACGATCAAGAACGACGTCTGCCACTCATAAATGAATAAATGAATAAATAAATAAATAAATAAATAAATAAATAAATAAATAAATAAATAAATAAATAAATAAATAAATAAATAAATGAGTAAATAAACGAGTAAATAAATAGATAAATAAATGAATAGATAAATAAATAGATAATTAAATAGATAATTAGATAAGAAATATATAGTAATTACAATTAACATGTTTATTTTTTTCGGTATTCTTCTTTAAGTCCTTGATACTGAATGTTATTTGTCCTGGCTGGTCTAGTACTTAGGGCAAAGGTACTTTTGTCTAAGTTAAGTGCTTCCTGGGGTATCCTTTCTATCATGCACTATAATGTTTTACTGTGTATAAATGACAAATAGATAGATAAATATATAAATAAATTAATAAATAGATAAATAGATAAAATACAAAAAAAAAAAGAAATAGAAAATTGAAGTACACAATAAAAACAAATAATTGAATCAAACAAGGACATGAATAAATAGATAAATAAGTAAATAAATAAACAGATAAATAAATAAAATAGATAAAATAAATAAATAATTAAGAAACAATAACTAGTCAACTGAATAAAATAAAAATGAAAATCTGCAGAAAAAAAGATGAATAAATAGATAAATACTGTAGATAAATATTAAGGAAACAATAACTAGTCAATTGAATAGATTTGCTAGGCGACATATAGAAAAAAAAAAATTAAAGCACTCGATACATAATCTTCCAACGATGCTGGTCTTGGATCACGTAATGGACTCGTGATCAACATCTATTACCCTCCCGGATGAGAGCTCAGAGCTCATATATGACCGATCTATGGGGAATGTGGCTTTACACACACACACACACACACACACACACACACACACACACACACACACACACACACACACACACACACACACACACACACACACACACACACACACACACACACACACACACACACACACACACACACACACACACACACACACACACACACACACACACACATATATACACACTTCGTGGCGTAGTGGTTACAGTTCCCATCTGCCACTACGGCGGTCCGAGTTCGAATCCCGCCCAGGGCTGAAATAACTTTAGGATCGCTGCACTGCGAGTTGTTACTCCAACTCTCATGGGTGGGGAGTTGGGGGTGTTTGCGCGTGTAAGGTCACAGTATTACCCATAGATCGGTCATACGAGCTCTGAGCTTTCATCCGGGAGATTAATAACTATCGATCACGAGTCCAACGCGTGATCCAAGACCATGGTGAATCACACACACACACACACACACACACACACACACACACACACACACACACACACACACACACACACACACACACACACACACACACACACACGGCTCGGTGGCGGATTGGTAAAGCACTGGCCTCACAAGCCAGAGAACCGGGGTTCGATTCCCCGGTCGGGCGGAGATAAGTTGGGTTTATCTCCTTTCACGTGTAGCCCCTGTTCACCTAGCAGCGAGTAGGTACGGGACATTAGTCAAGGAGTTGTGACCTTGCTGTCCCGGTGTGTGGTGTGTG
>NC_134786.1:1067582-1072582 GCF_046742065.1 Oratosquilla oratoria
TGATTGGAATTTCGCGTGGATTTCGGAACTTCACTTAAATCACCTGATTGGAATTTCACGTGGATTTGAGAATTCATATGAATCACGTGATTCTTTGAGTTCATGTGAATCGTGATTCTGTGAATTTTGAATCACGTGATTCTGAGTTCATTGAATCACGTGATTTGGATGCTTCACATAAATCACGTAATTAGAATTTCATGTGAATTTGTGAATTCAAGTGAGTCACGTGATTCTGTGAGTTCATGTGAATCACGTGATTTGGGGAATCACGTAAATCACGTGATTTGGGGAATCACATAAATCACGTGATTCTGTGAGTTCATGTGAATCACGTGATTCTTTGAGTTCATGAGAATCATGTACTCTTGAGACTTCACGTAAATAATGTGATTGTCAATTCATGTGATTTTGTAAGTTCACGCGAATTACATGATTTTGTGAATTCACGTGAATCAAGTGATTTTGTGAATTCACCCGAATCACGTAATTTTGTGACTTCATGTGAAATGTGTGATTTTGTGATTTTACGTGAATCACGTGAATTAGTGATTTTTGCGAACTCACGTGAACCACGTGATTTTATTATTAAACGTGAATCACGTGTATGTTATTTCACGCGGAAAGCCTTGTTTTCACGTGTTGCATGCCACATTGCCCCATTTTACGTGGATCTCATCTCGTTTCTATTACGTGAAACACGTAGTTTCGTCCCTATCACGTAGTTAATTCAGATGCCCCTCCTCCTCTTCCTCCTCCTCCCCTCCTCCTCCCCTCCTCCCCTCCTCCTCCCACTCCCATTCCACATTTTGCTCCCATTTTCCTAAACCCTTTTAACCTTCCCACCTTCCTTACCTCCTCCTCCTCCTCCTTTCCACAGACTACTCCCCCTTCCCAACCTCTTCTCACTCCCCTTCCACCTTCTCCTCCGCCGTCTCCTCCTTCTTCCTCTTTCTTCCCACCTTATCCTCCCCCTTCCTTCCCCTTCCCACCCTCTCCTCACCCTTCCTACCACCTCCTCCCTTTCCCCACCCCTCCTCCTCTTCCCCACCCCCCTCCTTCCCCTTCCCTCCCTCTCAACCTCCTTCCCATGTCTACTCCCACTTCCATCCCACCCCCTCCTCCCCCTTCCCAACCCATCTTCTCTCCCTCTTCTTTCCTCCCACCTCCTCCTCATCTCCCCTCTTCCTCCCTCCTCCCTCCTCCCCGTCTCTTCTGTAACGCCCTCTCTCCTCTTCCTCCTCCCACTTCTTCCTCCCATCCCCTCCTTCCCTCCTCCCACCTCTTCCTTCTTACCACTTCCTCCTCCCACTTCCTCCTCCCTCTTCCCCTCCTCCACCTCCTCCATTCCATTTTTGCCTCCTCCACCCTCTCTTCCTTCCTCTCACTCCTCTACTCTCTCCTGCTCCCACTCCCTTCCACCTCCTCTTATCCCTTCCCCCTCTCCCCCTCCCTTTCTCCCCCTCTCCCTCACCCCCTCCCCTCTTCCCAATACATCTTCCCCTTTCCCCCTCTCCCCCTCCCTCCTCTCATCCCTTCCCCTTAGCCCTCTCCCCTCATCCCAATTCATCTTTCTCCTCCCCCCTCTCCCTCCTTTCTCCCCCTTTTCTCCCCCCTTTCTCCCCCAAGCAACCAACTCTCTGAGGTTAATCAAAGGACCTGCACTTTGTATGTTCGCACTTAATTACCAATTTTCACCACGGGAGGGGGTGTGGAGCGTTGGGACTCGACCCCGACTCCCAGAGGCGGATGTCCCTTCCCATACTCTTGTCCAGGCTGTCCGTGCACGTCGGGTACAGGTGATAATGTCGGTTAATGCGTAGCGTCCCTTGATTTGGGGGGGGGGAGAAGACTACGCCAGGAGGCAATGAATAGTTGCGGCCGGAGCCGTCACCTATAACCTAATGGACTGTTGGGGCAGATGGCATACACTGCTAGGAATCGGAGGGACGTGCAGGACTCGAACCCGGAACTGAGCGAATGCGGGACCAGCACGCTTCCGTGAATTGGTTGAAATACTTTAATTATTCTATTCTGTCTGGAAATGGACGATACCATTCGGGCGACGGTGGGTGGAGGGGGCAAGGTGACGTGCATGATATATCTTATTATGGTTACTGGTAGGGGAGTTGTTTATACGGATAGAAGCGCTGGTAGGGTAAAGTCAGTAACAACAACAACAACAACAATAACCACACGATCTTCAGTGCCGTTGTTGTTGTTTATGTTGTGGATTAGCTTACCACCACTACTGTAATGAACTGGTGTTGGTGTTTTTAGGAAAATGGTGTCAGAGATTTGCACCATCCAAATGGAGCTTACACACACACACACACACACACACACACACACACACACACACACACACACACACACACACACACACACACACACACACACACACACACACACACACACACGTGTAAGGTCACAGCATTACCCATAGATCGGTCATACGAGCTCTGAACTCTCTTCCGGGAGGGAAATATCTGTCGATCACGGGTCCGGCACGTGGTCTAAAGACCAAGTTGAAAAGTTGAATACACACACACACAAATACACACGTATGTGTGTGTGTGTTTGTGTGTGTGCGTGTATGTGTGTGTGTGTGTGTGTGTGTGTGTGTGTGTGTGTGTGTGTGTGTGTGTGTGTGTGTGTGTGTGTGTGTGTGTGTGTGTGTGTGTGTGTGTGTGTGTGTGTGTGTGTGTGTGTGTGTGTGTGTGTGTGTGTGTGTGTGTGTGTGTGTGTGTGTGTGTGTGTGCGCACGCGCGCGTGCACACTTGCCAGAACCGAAAGCAAAAAACAACACTTGTTTACCAAACGACTTACCATGGACTTGTTTGTTTTGCTCGGCATTTACGAATCAAATATGAAAAGAAAACAGAGTCCATAATTGGAACACGTGATTTCAGTATACAGTTCCCACTGTCGGGGGTGGTGGTGGGGGGGTGATGGGAGATGCTGGATGGGGGGGAATGGTCACTGCTGTGTATATATAAACAAGCACCATCAAAGCCGTAAAATAGCGCCTGCAATCATCATAAACATGAATTGCGTTCGGGATAACAATGCCCATTAGAATAGTTTTGGTAATGATAGCGATAACAAGGTAATTAAAAGCCAATAATAACCCCCCAAAGTAACTGGAATGATTGTCTTGTGGTTGTGTAGATCTCAAAGACTTGAATCCAATTTTCAAATGATAAAGTATGATATATGTATATGTATATGTATATGTATATGTATATGTATATGTATATGTATATATGCATATGTATATGTGCATATATGTATATGTATATATATATGTATATATATATATATGTATATATATATGTATACACACACACACACACACACACACACACACACACACACACACACACACACATATATATATATATATATATATATATATATATATATGTTGATACATTCTGACAGGATGTAAGCGGAGTAGGAAGCACAGGAGTCTTAGTCTTCAGTTTATTTTTTTTCCTACTCCGCTTACGTCATATATATATATATACATATATATATATATATATATATATATATATATACATATATATATATATATCATTGAATGAAATGACAAGCTTGTTGTGACAAAGCTTTTTGTCAAGCTTCTCTCTTTCGTAAGGTGACTTTGCCTTCCATTGGCAGGAGTCCAAGTAATTCGCCGTATGCCATGGGATACAAATAGGCATATATATATATACATATATATATATATATATATATATATATATATATATATATAGATATATACACACTTGCTATTAAATATCATACCATACTCGGTGTTGGTGATCTTTTTCTTTAGATTTTCTACTCTTCTAACTATTTTCTTCTGTGAATAGATTAGAGAATACAATATTCCCGAACGAGTCCATGTTTGTTTGTATATAACAACTAACATATTACGACGTTTCGCCTATACATTAGGCATCTTCCTGTAAGTTTATTTTCTGAACTACTTACATGTTTATAGGTATTACAAATGTTAACATCAAGAAAAGTTGGGTCCAAGAGTGTCTAAGACGCTCCATCGTCTGCTTGGAGCTCCAAAGTCCCACACACATTCTGTTGGATATCAATTCTCCAAAGTCCCACACACATTCTGTTGGATATCAATTCTCCAAAGTTCCACACACATTTTGTTGGATATCAATTCTCCAAAGTCTCACTCACATTCTGTTGGATATCAATTCTCCAAAGTCCCACACACATTCTGTTGGATATCAATTCTCCAAAGTCCCACACACATTCTGTTGGATATCAATTCTCCAAAGTCCCACACACATTCTGTTGGATATCAATTCTCCAAAGTCCCACACATATTCTGTTGGATACCAGTTATCGGCATGTGATTTTTAATTAATATCGCCTCCATACATTTCATTTTTCTTTTGTCATTATTCTTCGATATTATTATTGTGTTTGCATTCAGTTAACTAATAATGGTTTTGCAATGAAAGATATTAATCAAGAAATCAAGAATAATACGGAGAAAGCTAACAGCAACACGAGTAAAGAAGATAGTATTTATTACCAAAAACAATGTCTTCTGCATATAAAAAAGATGAAAAGGTGTTAAAAAATATAATACGTAATAACTGCAAACCCCCAAAACAAGAGGATAAATTTATTCTAATCATTTATTATCGCAATCCTAGAACTTTGTCTTTAGTGAAGAAGAACAACATAACAGCAACAACAGACGAACTAAAATAATATTATATAAAAGTACATATACTAAGGGCTTTTTTTCCCCTTACAAGGGAGGTAGCCAAAGTCAAAGGCATAAATCCACTCCCACCAATTCCATCCACACATACTCCACTCCTAACCACCATCCCTCTTCCCTCTTTTCTTGGTTCCTCCTGGATGACGGGTCGTCCCTGCATCTCGTCCACTGCCCTGGGTCAGAAGCAATGCAGCAAGACACGGCGCATCCACAGCACGGCCGCTTTATTAAATCGGCGACCCCCCTCTCC
>NC_134786.1:1090082-1100082 GCF_046742065.1 Oratosquilla oratoria
CACCCTCCACCTCCACCACCTCACCCTCCACCTTCACCATCTCACCCTCCATCTCCACCAACTCCCCCTCCCCCTCCACTACGTCACCCTCCAACACCTCACCCTCCACCTCCACCATCTCACCCTCTACCTTTACCACCTCCCCCTCCACCTCCCCCACTTCACCCTCCACCTCACCCACCTCACCCTCTACCTCACCCTCCACCTCGCCCTCCACCTCCACCACCTCCCCCACCTCCCCCTCCACCTCCCCACCTCACCCTCCACCACCTCACCCTCCACCTCCACCAGCTCACCCTCCACCTCCACCAGCTCACCCTCCACTTCCACCACCTCACCCTCCACCTTTACCACCTCACCCTCCACCTCCACCACCTCACCCTCCACCTTCCCCACCTCACCTTCCACCTCTTTTCTCTTCTCCTTTTCTCTCCCATCTCCTCTCTTTCTCTTTTTTCTTCTCTCTTATTTACTGTATATCTCTACTCTCTCTCTCTCTTTTGATCCTTCTTCGTCTTCTCTTTTTCAATACTCATGGACTTGTCCCTTGTTTCCAGGAAGCCTTAAAAAAAAAAAAAAAAAAAAAAAAAAAAAAAATCCTTACCTCCTTACTCCTTCCTCAGGACCTCTCCCACCCCCTTCTCCTTCCCCACCTCCTTCCTCACTTCCCGAGGATTTTCCCTTCCCCCTTCCCCAGCTCCTCCCCTCTGACGCCCTTCCCTTCCCTTCGCTCCCTCGTCTTCCCTCCTCCCCCACTCTCTAACCTTCTCCTCCCCTCCCTCTCTCCTCCCCTCCCCAGTCCCTCCTCCCCTCGTCCCTCACCATCCCCTCCCCTCCCTCCCGCCCCCCAATCCCTCTCCTTCCCTCTCCCCACTCCCTCCTCCCTAATTTCTTTCCCCTCCCCTCCCTCCTCCCCCTAATCCCTCCCCTTCCCCTCTCCTCATTCCCTCCTCCCCCAGTCTCTCTCCTCCCCTTCCCTTTCTCCCTCCTCCCCCAATCCCTCGCCTTCCCCCTCCTTTTCTCCCCTCGCCCCTCGCCTTCCCCTCCCCCTCCCCTCCCCCCTTCCTCCCCTCCTCCCTCGCCTTCCCTCTATAAACGCTCCCTAAACCTATTTGCCCTCGACATGACGGCTCACTTTAGAAGAGGTGGTTCCTCTGTGATGTGACAACGATTCCAATCAGTTTCCAATATTCCTCAGGCAAAGCAACTGACTCCACCATCTAACGGACACGGTGTTGCTTCGTATGCCAGTGCCAGTTATAGGTACTACGCTATGGTATTTGGAAAACTGACACTTGAATGGATGGGGGAGGATATTTACTTCCTGGAATTAGCCTATAGAAGTACTGGAACAGTGGCTGTGTCTATATTCATTCATTCATTTTATTCATTTATTTATTTATCTATTTATTTATATATTTATTATCTATCTACTTATCTATTTTATTTATCTATTCATTTACTTATCTATTTATTGATTCACTTATTCATTTTCTCAATGATCTATTTACTTATTTATCTATCCATTTATCTATTTACTTATTAATTAATTAATTTATTTATTTATTCATCTATCTATTATCAATTAATTTCAGTGGAAATATTGGTATGTCAGTCTCGCTAATACACTTGTATTTCGTCGCCAATATCTCACCAGCGCTTCTATTCATGATGGCAAAATGACATTAATATTGATTTATTTATGCATTTATTTATTTTTATTTTCTATCAAGTGGAGCTTCGTGGGATGTCTGGGTCGGGACACTATGAACCAATCAAGGACGTGTACAGGAAACGTCATGACGTCATGATATGACGTCATAGCCCCGCCCCTTTTCCAGTGACGTAGAACCGAAAAGTTCACGTGATTGGTTGGGAGAACCACGATGAACAGTCATAGCAGCTATCATCTTGTAATGGACTGTAGCTTACCGGCGCTTCTAAACTTGTGGATAATCTAGCGACGTGTGTTTATTCACCTTGGTCTTTGGATCACGTGTTGAACTCGTGATCGACAGCTATTTCCCTCCCGGAAGAGAGCTCAGAGCTCGTATGACCGATCTATGGGTAATGCTATAGCCTTATACACACACACACACACACACACACACACACACACACACACACACACACACACACACACACACACACACCCAACTCCCCGCCCACGAGAGTCGGAGTAACGACCCGAAGCGCAGCGATACCGAAATAATTTCGGCCCTGGGCAGGATTCGAACCAGGTACTGCCGCACCTCCGTACTGGCAGTCCAGTACTCTATCAACCGCGCCACCGGGTGTGTGTGTGTGTGTGTGTGTGTGTGTGTGTGTGTGTGTGTGTGTGTGTGTGTGTGTGTGTGTGTGTGTGTGTGTGTGTGTGTGTGCGTGGGTGTGTGCGTGTGTGTGTGTGTGTGAGGGTTATAAGAACAAACTTCAGCAACAACCTACAACACCTGTAACTGTTATGACAACACCTAGTTTACAATAACCCTTCTGACAACATCAAGTCACAGTCTCTATGTTGACAACCTTCTGTGTAAAAGGACAATGACAACACTTTCCTCAGTCTGATAAACAGTTACAATCACAACCACCATTCTGACAACCTCATGTAGCCTGACAACACATTCCTCAGTCTGACAACATTTACAACCACAATCACCAATCTGATAACCTCCTGTAGCCTGACAACACATTCCTCAGTCTGACAACATCTACAACTACTAATATTATTCTGACAACAACCTGTAGCCTGACAGCACATTCCTCAATCTGACAACATATACAACCACAACCACTATTCTGACAACCTCATGTAGCCTGACAACACATTCTTCAGTCTGACAACATCTACAACCACAACCACTATTCTGATAACCTCCTGTAGCCTGACAACACATTCCTCAGTCTGACAACATCTACAACCACAATCACCAGTCTGACAACCTCCTGTACCCTGACAACACATTCCTCAGTCTGACAACATTTACAACTACAACCATTATTCTGACAACCTCATGTAGCCTAACAACACATTCCTCAGTCTGACAACATCTACAACTACAACCACCATTCTGACTACCTCCTGTAGCCTGACAACACATTCCTCAGTCTGACAACATTTACAATCAAAACCACCATTCTGACAACCTCCTGTAGCCTGACAACACATTCCTTAGTCTGACAACATTTACAACTACAACCACCATTCTGACAACCTCCTGTAGCCTGACAACACATTCCTCAGTCTGACAACATCTACAACCACAACCACTATTCTGACAACTTCCTGTATCCTGACAACGCATTCCTTAGTCTGACAACATCCACAACTACAACCACTATTCTCATAACCTCCTGTAGCCTGACAACACATTCCTCAGTCTGACAACATCTACAACCACAACCACCATTCTGACAACCTCCTGTAGCCTGACAACACATTCCTCAGTCTGACAACATCTACAACCACAACCACTATTCTGACAACCTCCTGGAGCCTGACAACACATTCCTCAGTCTGACAACATCCGCAACTACAACCACTATTCTGACAACCTCATGTAGCCTGACAACACATTCCTCAGTCTGACATCTACAACCACAACCACCATTCTGACAACCTCATGTAGCCTGACAACATCTACAACTACTACCACTATTCTGACAACCTCCTGTAGCCTGACAACAGATTCCTCAGTCTGACATTTACAACCACAACCACCATTCTGACAACCTCCTGTAGCCTGACAATACATTCCTCAGTCTGACAACATCTACAACTACAATCACCATTCTGACAACCTCCTAGACCAGTGACATCATTTTCCATATAATTGATCCAGCAACTAACCAACCACGGTTTGTCAAATCCGGTTTGTCAAACCCAGTTTGCCAAACAAATGGTTGAAGCGATGTTTGTCCGTGTGAATGGGGCATTTGGTTGTCAAACACGATTGATAAACGTGTTTGACGACCAAATACCCCATTCACATGGACGAACATAACTTCAAACCTGGTTTGACAAACCGACGACCAAATACCCCATTCACACGGACAAACATAACTTCAAGCACTTTGTTTGACAAACCGGGTTTGACAAACCGGGTTTGACAAACCGGGTTTGACAAACCGGGTTTGACAAACCGGGTTTGACAAACCGGGTTTGACAAACCAGGTTTGACAGTGTGAATGGCCCTCAAGTCTGGTTCTTCACAGCGATAAGACTAATTGCAAGGGGGACTTCAAATTTGAACACCAACTAACTATTGGGCTTTGAATGTTAATTGATTGAACAAATGGGAGGTAATGGGGAGAGAATGTGGGAGGGGAAGGAGTGAGGGAGTGAGGGAGTGGGGGAGGGGACTGTGGGAGGAGAAGAGGAGGTGGGAGGTGATAGGAGGGGAAGATGGAAGAAGAGAGGGGGAGTGGGAGGGGGAGGGTGGAGGAGGTGGTAGGGTGGGAGGAGTGGAGACAGGAATCTCAAAGGTTTGTGAGGAGGGAGGGAAGGAGGGAGGAAAAGGGAGTAGGGGAGATGAGTGGAGAGAGAGAGAGAGAGAGAGAGAGAGAGAGAGAGAGAGAGAGAGAGAGAGAGAGAGAGAGAGAGAGAGAGAGAGAGAGAGAGAGAGAGAGAGAATGAGTGAGTGAGTGAGTTAGTGTGTGTGTATGTGTATTTGTGTGTGCGTGTGCGTGTGTGTGTGTGTGTGTGTGTGTGTGTGTGTGTGTGTGTGTGTGTGTGTGTGTGTGTGTGTGTGTGTGTGTGTACCGCATGCACATCTTATGTTTAGAAAACAGGACCAAGCATTTTGCATCGAAAGTAATGTTTCTAAAGTAGAATTGCCGCATATTTGACACTTTTGTAATAGCTATTGTGTGTGTGTTTGTGTGTGTGTGTGTGTGTGTGTGTGTGTGTGTGTGTGTGTGTGTGTGTGTGTGTGTGTGTGTGTGTGTGTGTGTGTGTGTGTGTGTGTGTGTGTGTATGTGTGTGTGTGTGTGTGTGTGTGTGTGTGTGTGTATGTGTGTGTGTGTGTGTGTGTGTGTGTGTGTGTGTGTGTGTGTGTGTGTGTGTATGATTCACTATGGTCACCATGGTCTTGGATGACGTGTTGGATTCGTGATCGACAGTTATTTCCCTCCAGGAAGAGAGCTCAGAGCTCATATATGACCAATCTATGGATAATGTTGTAACCTTACACGCACACACACACAACCAACCCCCAACCCATGAGAGTTGGAGTAACGACTCGCAGCGTTACTGAAATTATTTCAGCCTTGGGCTGGATTCGAACCCGGACTGCCGTAGTATGTGTGTGTGTGTGTGTGTACACACACACACACATTTTTGACTAGCCAGCGTGGTGGCCTAAAAGGGTCCAGCGAAGAATAATTCGACTTGACATGCATAAAAGAAGTGTGAGCAACCAAACGCCACCCTGGCGTAAAAAAGGACACATCGCGTAAAAAAGGACATTCCCGGGTAAAAAAGGACATTCCCGCTTTAAAAAAAAGGACCGCATCGCGGGGAAAAAATAGCGAGGGAAAATGCAAATGACACAGATGTAAAAATCCATCATATTGGTCATGCAGGGGACAGAATGAGAGGGAAACGAACGAAAGAGAAAAGCGAAATAATATGATAAAGCTCGAAGGAAAAAAAAATTGAAAGTGATCGATGGAAAAATGAAAATTTAATGAAGAATAAAAGCTCTTTGACCGGATGGACGTGAAGAGGCCAATATAAATGCATGTATATATGTGTGTGTGTGTGTGTGTGTGTGTGTGTGTGTGTGTGTGTGTGTGTGTGTGTGTGTGTGCGTGCGTGCGTACGTGCGTGTACATGCGTGTGTGTGTGTGTGCGTGTGTGTGTATGTGTGTGTGTGTGTGTATGTGTGTGTATACAGTATATATATATATATATGTATATACATATATTTATGTGTATATATATATATATGTATATATATATATATATATATATATATATATATATATATATATATATACATATATATTTGTACATATATGGCAACTCAAACCACAACTGGAGCAATATGTATATATGCATACATACATGCATATGCGTATTTTATATATATATATATATATATATATATATATATATATATATACATATATATATTAATAATAATAATAATAATAATAATAATAATAATAATAATAATAATAATAATAATAGTAATAATAAAAAATAATTATAATGATAATAATAATAATAATAATAATAATAATAATAATGATAATATTAAAATAATTATTCCGACAGATTCAAACCGGGGCCTTGTGAGAGGCTAGGCCGAAGCTCCACTGACTGAGCTATAGGGACTCTAAAATTCTCTAACTTGGAAGTTTATCTAACTCCCGAAGAACTAAGTCGACTGCTAACTGCCGTCCTAACTTGTTTTGTGGATAACTAAGCCCAACTCATAGCTAGTGGTTAAGTTGGCACGAATCTTTGATGGACATTCGTCGTTGTAATACCAGAATAGAATCGCCCTTGACGACGTATGTCGGAGTTATTTGATTGACATTCGCCGTCAAGTAGACGTTCTTGTATTACAGTTTTGAATATTTTTGAGATGAATGATGTTAAGGTGACAGATCTATATTTTTTTGCTTCTCATCTGCCCCTCCCCTTGTGTGTGTGTGTTATTAGTAGTCCTCATTTCATAGCGTCTGGGACCATACTTTCATCTAGGACAGTGGTTTCCAGCCTTTTCTGGCTTGAGGCACCCTTGCCAAACCTTTCAGAAGTCCCTGGTACCCTTATTAGAAAATCTCAATTCTAGCTTGTCAGTATTTTGTTGATTGAACATCAGTGTAACAAAATTTTTGTCCCTGGATAATACGAAAATACTCATCTTTACACTGATGCTACTTTAATGAACAAAAATGGATGACAGAGAGAGTGGGTAATACGAAAATTATCTTTTCCCTGAATTTTGGCGGCACCCTCAGTTGATCTCACGGCACTCTTTGGTGCCGCATAACACCAGCTGGAAACCACTGATCTAGGGGTTGTCTCCATATTCTGTGCAGTATGAGCGAGAGTTCCTCCTTGCAGGCTTTTAGAAGGAGTTCTGCTATGCCATCTGGACCAGTTGAGGATGAGAATTTGAGTCCTTCTATTGTCCTCACAGTGTCATTCCTGGAGACATCGAGGTCACATAGTGTACCCTCCCTTGAATCAGCGAAGAACATTCTAGAGGAGTCTATCACCTAGTTGGCGAAGGGTATGCTGAAGGTAGATTTGTACTGTTTTCTTAGTTGTTCAACTATCAGGTAGTGGTCCTGTATCATATCCCCATTTTCATCTTTTAATGGGCCGACCTGAGAATTGACTTTATGTTTTTTCTTTGAGTATGTAAAGAAGTATTTATCGTCGGTTTTTATTGCGCTTATTGCTTTCATTTCTTGGTATATACGTTCTTTCTCTTGTGACTTTAGTATCTCGTTTTCAATCTTAATTAGTTTGTTTATTAAGGTTGATTGCTTTGGTGCTGTATTGGCCTTTCGGAGTTTACAGAAGAAATATTTCCTTTTGTTCAATAGGGTTCTGGCGGGGGTTCGAATCCCAGCAGATGAGTTTATTTCCAATTGCCAAAATGACACAAACTCTCATTTTCTTCTTGATCTCATCCCAGTTCAGTTTATTGCTGAGAAAGTCCAAAGTATTTAGTCCACTCAACGAAATCTGCCGGGATGGGGGAGAGGGATTATTCTCTTCAGGTTTGTATGTTCTCATCAATATTGATCTGTGGTCCGATATGGCCGTATCTTGGACCTCACAACTATGAATAAGGGCCTGGTTTCTCGTGGAGACTAGGTCTAGTTTGTTTTCTTTTCTGGTTGGTGAAAAAATGTGCTGGATTAGGCTCAATTCCTCTACTAGATCTAGCAACATCTTGGTTTGTCTGTGTTCTGGTGCCCTGTTGATGGTACTGTTTTCCTAGTTAATTTGTGGTATGTTGAAATCTCCCATTAAGTTAATTTCTGATGATATATGGCAGAAATCGATTGTGTCCATCATCTTAATCTACAGCGGATCTGAAACTTTCTTCGGCCCTGCCTGGGGGGATGGTACATAGTGAACAATGAAGTGTTGTGTTTTTCGATCTTTACAAAGGTGATTACAAAGGTGGAGCATGCCGACAGGAGACCTTTTGGTCCATAACTAGGTCGAATGCGAAAAAAATATGATGATATATAGATCAAAAATATATAATGATATAGATAATAATAAATAAAATAAATAGATAAATAAATAGATAAATGCATAGGTAAAATAAATCATTACCCAGTATTTCGCAGTAGCTCTCTAAGAGGGAGCAAATTCCTGAAGCACTTGCTGCTACGTCAAACCTATGGTAATTCATAACTCCTCCATGCGTCCTGCTAGATTCGTGAGGAAAGGGATTTTGTATTGGTTGCTTGTGTGATACAGCCCTTGTGCATTCGTAAACAGTGAGTTTTTAAGTCAACTCTCTGCCTCTTCTTGTGCATGATGGTGTGCAGGAATGTAGTGGTGCTTGAGGGAACATCAAAACTTGATTCGTCCCTCTGAGTTGGGCGTTTTATTGTTTGGGTGACTAGGCTTGTTACGTGGTTTTGGATTCCAGATAGTCGTATTCCTAGGTTCTCCATTAATTCCATTTTCAAGGTTTGAATCAACCCTGAAAAATAGCCATTGCTTGCAGCTCCTATGTTCTCGCGGCTGTCATTTGTCCAATATTTTCGTTTAAGTGATACCTCTGATCTTGTAGGAGGGAGTTGAACTTCGGCTTGGATATGGTCGTGTGTTGGGAACGCTGTATTAAGAAATCTTTGGGTTCCCTTTGTGTCTGTGAACCTGTAGTTTTCGTTGAAGCATTGGTAACTTGAAATTGAATATCTGCAGAGTTTTGGGTGGTAGTTGGGGCATTGGGACCCGAGTTTGCATCCTCGGTTGTCCTTATCTCCGTACCTTATCAACCCTTGACATGGCTGGGATGTAAAAAAGGGTAGTTCTTACCATTGAGGCCGTGTTTGCAGCAGTGATTTCTGCAGAATTTGCAAATTTTGGTTTTTCGTTTCTACTTGATGCGAAGCCCTCTGGATGGTCTGGCTTTGAGTAGAAGACTCTTTTGTTTGTCTCGTTGCACTTTGTTTCTGTAAGCTGCTTAGCTTTCTTCGTAGTCTGGAGTTGGGAAGATTCTTCCTCAGACCCTGCGTGAGCAGATTCATGTTGATCTTGTTGGTGCTGCTGTGTGGCTACGAACGCTGCTATGTCCACTATCACCTTTTGTGCCTCTCTGATCCAGTTACTCTCCTCTCGATTATGTCCATGTGCAGAGCACTTTTCGCACGGGAAGTTTGCTACTGTGGTAATGGATCCACCCACTACAGTCATAGCGGATGGTATGGCTTATGTGATCCTTACGACCATATTCATAATTTCTGTTCTATGTCCACAACACTTATTCTCTGTTATCTTTCGCTTATTTCATTCGTTTGCTATACTTATGCTTGTTGATTCCGTTTTACTGAAACTTTATTTATCTTGATTGTTTTGAAAAATCAAATACAATATATTTCTGTATCTGTCTCTGCATAGCAACTGTCACATGATTTGATCAATATTCCAATGTAGGCCTCTCGTCCACTCCTTGGTTCTCAGGTTTGCACGTCCAGTAGTCTGGCGAGCGCAAGTGAATCTTGTTATGGTGGTTCACTTATAAAACCAATGGTGGAAGAAGTAGGTTTTGGGAACTAGGTGGTATACGCCTGAATGCTACACCCACGATATGCGTTCAATAAGGCATAATAAAATTATGTCTGTGTTGGTGCAAAGGCTAATATAAGGGGAAAAAGTGAGTTGCCGGTCATACGCCGTACCCTTGTGACACACGGGAGTATGTTAACCTGGGCCAATGGTAACATAGGGAGAGTGATGCGCGGTTTCGTTGTATAGTTTATTCTAGTAGATACGTGTGTGTCGGCCTAAGGA
>NC_134786.1:1110082-1112703 GCF_046742065.1 Oratosquilla oratoria
ACTCCATCTCCCTCCCCTCTCTCTCCCCTCTCTCCTTTCCCCCGTCTCTCTCTCCCTCTCTCTTTCTCTCCCCCCTCTCCCCTCACCCTCTATTTCTTTTATTTCTCTCTCTCTCTCTCTCTCTCTCTCTCTCTCTCTCTCTCTCTCTCTCTCTCTCTCTCTTTCTCCTTCATTACGTAAACGTAAAGTCTCCTTCTAAAATCCTAAAAGAGAGAAATCGGAGGAAGTATCGAAGAGGATGGAAACATTCTTCAAACTCGATGCGTACTCATAACATGAATTTAACCGTTATATTGGTTTATCCAAGGTACGGGAGAGGACGCCCAATTTTTTTGTTTTGTCTCGGGTCACGTGCATCTTCAGAACGCAATGGTCTAAGTCACTGTTCACTTGTTACATTCTGAGCTGAGTTCGAAGTCTTTAGGAGGATGCGCCTACGACAACAGTTTCCGTATATGTTTCCATACGAGCTCCTTCGGTCAGTCATCGTTCGAGCGTTTGCATGGCATGGAATTAAGATGGAGAATTAGAAAAAAAATGTGTGGTTATATATGATATATTATATATATATTATATATGTTATATATATATATATATATATATAACTTACTATATATATATATAATACATATATGTTAGTATATATATATATATATATATATATTTATTTATATTATATATATTGTGTGTGGGTACGTTTGAAAGTGTTTGTATATGTGTATGTACAAGGATCACATCATTACCCCCAAAAAAATCAACCTGATATGATCAATGAAAGTCTCATCCGATAGGATAATAATTGTCGATCACGAACCCAAACACGTGATCTAGGACCCCGGTGAAGTACTACGCAAACATCAGTTATTTTCAATTCTACGTCCAGGTTGGTTCTATTTCAGCTGTGAGGTAAAAACTACTCCGACACTGGAAAAGAGTGTTTAACGGAAGGAGAAAGATTCAAAAACTATGGAGAATCCGCATCTTCCTCAAGGTCCTGGAATTTTGAGAAGAAGAAATTCAAGAGATTTTCGAAAAGAGCGCGTTTTTTATGAAAATTCTGATATCGGGGTTCGCTGAATCCACGTGGTTTGATATTTGATCATATTATTTTCTTTGCGAAATTGATGTATGAAAAAAAAATTCTAGAAATTAAATTTGTAACTATCTCTCTTCTCAAAAAAAAAAAAACATAAAAAAAAAAAAAAATAATATATTATATATATATATAAATATACTATAATATGTATATATATTATGGATATATATATATATTTTATGTATATATATATAACAGTATATATATATATATATATATATTATATAAATATATATATATATATATATATACATATACATAATATTAGGTATAGTTATGATTTTTTGGTTGGATTGATTGTAAATATTTCAATTGTGTTGTTACTAGTTTTGATGAAATAAATAAATTATCCAATAATGTCATGAAAAATGCCAATAATGGAAAATAAATTAGTTATTGGACTTTTTAAAACAAGTTCGACAGAGTCTAGAAAGATTACTAAATAGAATTAAGTCAAAATTAAAACAAAAAACCAAATAAGATGGAAATAAAAATAGAATCTAAATTCAAATCAAATTAATTATATAACATAAAACAAAGCATAATTGAAGCACAAAATACAGAACATAACAACCACATACACGTTTACCTCAATACATTATGTATATATATTTATATATATATATATATTTATAGTATATATATACTATATTTATAGATATATATATATATTCATAGATATATGTATACAATATGTACATATATGTATATATATATATATAGTATATATATATATATTATATAATGTACACTATACATATACCTAATTCTCTAACAACTATTGGGAAAAATATGTTCGTTTTAGAAATATTCGAAGATAATTTTCTCGTTCTTTGACCTCGTTTACTGTCAACATGTTTCACTGTTTTACATAAAAATGAATACACCATGTTGCAACCGAAGTAGCTATTGCATGTAAATTATTCACAGAGAAATTAAAACAGTCCGTTGTACCACGAAAGAAAATGGGAAGTGAAACGACGAGAAAATCGGAAAATGGGAATTGCTTTCGATATCACGAGAATTTTGTTAATACGTGTGTCTGTGTGTTGCGTGTGTGTGTGTGTGTGTTGTGTGTGTGTGGTGTGTGTGTGTGCATGGTTGTGTGTGATTATGTGTGTGTGCGTGTGTGTGTGTGCGTGTGGTTGTGTGGCTGTGTGTGTACCCATAGGGTGAAAAAGCTTAAGGAGCTATGGACAATTGGCCCACAGACACACACACACTCACACACACACCACTCAACAAAACTCTCTCTCTCTCTCTCTCTCTCTCTCTCTCTCTATCTCTCTCTCTCTCTCTCTTCTCTCTCTCTCAACCCACACCACACAAGCACACCACACCATACACATGCACCCTCTTACACACACACACACACTCACATCCACACACACACAACACACAACACACACACACACACTCACACACACACACTCACACACACATATATATAGGTATCTTATATATATATATACACACATAAACACAAAATCTGGCAATGGATTATCTTTCAAATAATTTATAAATG
>NC_134786.1:1128203-1133203 GCF_046742065.1 Oratosquilla oratoria
CTCTCTCTCTCTCTCTCTCTCTCTCCACCTACCCCTCCCTCTCTCTCTCTCTCTCTCTCTCTCTCTCTCTCTCTCTCTCTCTCTCTCTCTCTCTCTCTCTCTCCTACTCCTCCCTACCTCTCTCTCTCTCTCTCTCTCTCTCTCTCTCTCTCCACCTCTCTCTCTCTCTCTCTCTCTCTCTCTCTCTCTCTCTCTCTCTCTCTCTCTCTCTCTCTCTCTCTCTCTCTCTCTCTCTCTCTATCCCTCCCTTCTCTCTCTCTCTCTCTCTCTCTCTCTCTCTCTCTCTCTCTCTCTCTCTCTCTCTCTCTCTCTCTCTCTCTCTCTCTCTCTCTCTCTCTCTCTCTCTCTCTCTCTCTCAGAGCTCCTTCTGAGGATCTCTTCTCTCCTTAGGAATCCCTCTGGAGGTCGTCTTCTCCTCTGAAGGATCGTTATGGGGATTAGCAGGTCTCCGCCAACCAGAAGGCTTTTCGTCTGGTCACGTGGTCACATCAGCGCGTGGTGGGGGTTACCCGCTTTCGAAGTGTTTTTAAGGAGGAGGGTGATGGGGAGTGAATGGAGAGTTATGTTGTTGTTGTTGTTGTTGTTGTTGTTGTTGTTGTTGTTGTTGTTGTTGTTGTTGTTGTTGTTGTTGTTGTTGTTGTTGTTGTTGTTGTTGTTGTTGTTGTTGACGTTGTTGTTGACGTTGTTGTTGACGTTGTTGTTGACGTTGTTGTTTTGTTGTTGTTGTCGTTGTTGTTTTGTTGTTGTTGTTGTCGTTGTTGTTGTTGTTTTCGTCGCTGTTGTTTTCGTTGTTATTGTTGTTAGGGAGTAGCAATTAGGGAGTGGTAGGGATTCGAAGGGTGGGAAGGGACTTGCTGTGGTTGTTTTGGGGGAGGGAGAGGGAGGGTAAAGGAGTGGTAGGTAGTCGAAGGAGTGGGGGATGAGGGAAGGGGGAAGGGGGGAAGGGGGAAGGGGGAAGGGGGAAGGGGGAAGGGGGAAGGGAGGAAGGGAGGAAGGGAGGAAGGGAGGAAGGGAGGAAGGGAGGAAAGGGAGAAGGGGAGAAGTGGGAGTGGGTAGGGTGGGGATGGGGGATGAGAGGAAGGGGAAAGGGGAAGGGAGGAAGGGGGAAGGGGAGAAGGGGGAGGCCAAAGCCCCGTGTCTCTTCAACAAGGCGACGTCCCCGAACAACTTTATTCTGTTTAAACACAAAATTCATTTTTGGATTGATAGGGAAACAATTTCAGTCTGAATGAGGCTTGTATCGACCGAGACCCCTTCAGGCTTCAGTCCGTCCCTTCAGGCTTCAGTCCGTCTCCTCAGGCTTCAGTCCGTCCCTTCAGATTTCAGTCCGTCTGTTTTCTAAGCCTGAAGAAAACGGGAAGAGGAGAAGGTAGTGGTAGATGAGAAGAAACAGAAGGTGGAGGAAGAGGAAGAGGAGGAGGAAGAGGAGGAGGAAGAGGTTTGGAGGAGGAGGAGGAGGAAGAAAAGGAGGAGGGAGAGGAGGAGAAAATAAAATAGAAAAAGGAAAAGCTGGTTGTGGAGGAGGAGGAGGAGGAGGAGGAGGAGGAGGAGGAGGAGGAGGAGGAGGAGGAGGGGAGGAGGAGGAGGGGAGGAGGAGGAAAAGGAGGCGGAGGAAAAGGAAAATATAGTGGTAGAAGAGGAGGAGAAAGATAAGGAGGAGGAGGAGGAGGAGGAGGATAGAGGGTAGTGCTACTTGAGGAGGAGGAAGGGGAAGAAGAGGAAGATGAGGAGGAGTAGGAGGAGGAGGAAAAAAAACGCCCAGCCCGTATTGTCGCACAGTCTCGATCAGCGTGGGTGGCTGTGCTGAAGTAATCGATCACAAAGGTCAGTCGGTCAGTCAGGTCGGTCAGTCAGGTCGGTCAGTCAGGTCGGGTCAGTCGGTTAGTCCAGTCAGTCAGGTCGATTAGTCCGGTCAGTCATGTCGGTTGGTCCGGTTAGTCGGTCGGTCGCTCGGTCGGTCAGTCGGTTAGTCCGGTCAGTCAGTCGGTTAGTCCGGTCGGTCAGCCTGTTAGTCCGATCAGTCATGTCGGTTGGTCCAGTTAGTCGGTCGGTCAGGTCGGTCAGTCGGTCAGTCAGGTCGGTCAGTCGGTTAGTCCGATCAGTCAGGTCGGTCAGTCCGGTTAGTCGGTCGGTCAGGTCGGTCAGGTCGGTCAGTCCGGTTAGTCTGTCGGTCAGGTCGGTCAGGTCGGTCGGTCAGTCTGTAGGTCAGTCGGGTTGGTAGGTCGATCGGATATTTGTTTTGTACGAAGCTCGCTGGCTGAGCGGGTCAGGGCATCGTTATTTGCGGCGAAGGTCGAAGGGATGGCGGTTCGAATCCTGCCACCGGCGAAATTGAACCAAGGGCATGGTTCATTAATTCCCACACTACAAAGCCCTCTGTGAGGGGCACCGTCCTAGCCCTCCGATAGGGGGGGGGGGTTTGTGACGTTAAACCATATCACGTTCTGTTGCACGTTCGTGTGAGTCGGTAGTTAATTGTCAATCTTATCATCATTGAGCGAAGCGACTCAAAATTGGTGAGGAGACTACGCCAGGAGGTGATGAATAGCTGCGGCCGAAGCCGTCACATTTGTCCAATTATGCCATTGGACTGTTGGGGCATGTTAAAGTTACTGCTGGGAATCGGAGAGAAGTGCGGGATTCGAACCCACGAATGAGGGAATGCGAGACTAGCACGGTTCTGATTACGTCACCAGAGCTTAGAAACTGAAAAGCGAATTGAAATTGGAGTCCATATATGGAAATATTCTTGCAGAGTCTTCAGGTTCAGACAATATTTGGATTAATTTATTTATTAACTCATTAATTAATTCATCTATTTTCTATTAATCTATTATATTTATCTGTATATTTATTATCATTATTATTATTGATATTATCATTATTATTATTATTATTATTATTATTATTATTATTATTATTATTATTGTTATTGTTATTGTTATTGTTATTATTGTTATTGTTGTTATTATTATTATTAATATTATTATTATTATTATTATTATTATTATTATTATTATTATTATTATTATTATTATTATTATTATTATTATTATTATTATTATTATTATTATTATTATTATTATTATTACTATTGTTTATTATTTTTTATTCTATTTTATCTTATTTTCTATTTGATTTATTTATCTATTTATCTATTTATTTTATTTTATTTTATTTTATTTTATTTTTATTTATTTGTTTATTTATTTATCTATTTATTTATTTATTTATTTATTATTATTATTATTTTTTTTGCAGAACCATAGAAGTCGAGACCTTCCAGAGGCCATTTCGGCTTTAACTGCAAGACCATATATGGAAATATTTTTTTGCAGAACCTTTGAAGTCGAGACCTTCCACAGGCCATTTGGTCTAAGGCTGTAAGACCATATATGGAAATTTTCGTGCAGAATCTCTGAATTTCAGACTCTACCAAGAGCATTCGATCTTCTGCTGCAAGCCCATATATGGGAATATTCCTCAAGAACCTGTGTGTGCGCTGATGGCGCAATTGGAAACATGATGGTCTCGCATCTCCCTAATCGCGGGTTCGAGTCCCGCACTCCTTTCCGATTCCCAGCAGTGACTGTTACCTACCCCAACAGTCCTCAGAGCGCATAATAGGGCAGAGGTGGGGGTAGTGATGATAGATATTCAGTGCCTCCTAGCGTATGTTCCTCATCTTCTTCTCTGAGATCCGAACCTCTCCAGGAACAGTTGCTCTTCAGCTACAAGACCATATAAGGAAATATTCTTGCAGAACATTTGAGGAAGGCAGGAGGTTTTCAGATGTCCCTGTCAATGGGTTTTTCCTGTTGTTGTTGTTGTTGTTGTTGTTGTTGTTCTTGTTCTTGTTCTTGTTGTTGTTGTTGTTGTTGTTGTTGTTGTTGTTGTTGTTGTTGTTGTTGTTGTTGTTGTTGTTGTTGTTGTTGTTGTTGTTGTTGTTGTTCTTCTTCTTCTTCTTCTTCTTCTTCTTCTTCTTCTTCTTCTTCTTCTTCTTCTTCTTCTTCTTCTTCTTATTTTCGTTGTCGTTCTTGTGCTCGTTTACGGTTTATTGTAGATATTGTTATTCTTGTTCTTCTCCCTGAATTTCTGCTGCTTCAGCTTTGTCCTCTCTTTATTTTCCTTCTCTTTTTCTTCTCTTTTTTCTTCTCTTTCTATTTCACCTCCTTCTACTACTTCTTCTACTCCAACTTCTCCAATTCCTCCCTCTCCTCTTTCTACTTTCCCCCTTCTTACCTTCTATTTCTTCTTCCCCTTCTCCTCCTTTTCCTCTTGCTCCTTCTTCCTGTTATCCTTATCCTCCTCCTCCTTTTTTCCTTCTTCCTCTTATCCCTATCCTCCTCCTCCTCCACTTCCTCCTTTTCCTCCCCCTCCTCCTTCTCCACTCCCTCTTTCCTCCTTCTTCCCCTTATCCTCCTCCTCCTCTTCCTTCTCTTCCATTTGTTATTTTCCTCTTCCTCCTTCCTCGGTCGAGGTAGCTCCTTCCTCTTATTCTTATTCTTCTCCTCTTCCTCCTTCCTCCCTCATTTAATCCTCCTCCTCCCTCTTATCCTTAACATCCTCCTCCTTTTCCTCCTCCTCCAACTCCTCCTCTTCCTCCTCCTCCTCCTCCTCCACCTCTTCCTCCTCCTCCTCCTCCTCCTCCTCCTCCTCCTCCTCCTCCTCCTCCTCCTCCTCCTCCTCCTCCTCCTTAGGCTGAGGGAGTTCCTTGTCACACTAAGATGGTCATAGTCGGAACCCCGACCGTATCCAAGTGATGGTTATCGATAAACGAGGACCCGCTGGGCCTCGCTGGGGCCCCTGTGGACCCCAATGGGGCGAAAACAAATTGGACCCTGAGAGCCTGAGATCATAAACGGCCGGCCGGTGGATCGAGTTAAAACGCCAGCTAGAAAAAAAAAAGAAAAAAAAATCGCCAGCAATAAACAAGTAAAGAAATAAAGATATATATATATATATATAATATAAATATATATATATATATATATATATAT
>NC_134786.1:1160703-1170703 GCF_046742065.1 Oratosquilla oratoria
TTATTTATCTATTTACCCATTTCTCTATTTGTTTAATTATCTATCTATATATACACTTATGTAGAGTATTTACCTATTAATTATTTATCTATTTGTTAAGACATTTATCTATCAATTTATTATTTTCTTTGTTCATTTATCTATTAACCTATTAATTTATTTGTTTATTTTTTCTTTTATTTTCCACCAATTTCTACCGAAATATCACCCTTCATCTCCTCCTCCTCCTCCTCCTCCTTTCCTCTCCCCTCCACTCGCCTCCTTTCCCCTCACCTTCCCTTTCTCGTATTACCTCTCCCCCTCTTCCCCCTTCCACCCCTTTTCCCCCCACTCTTCTCCCCTTCCTGCATTCTTCCACTATTAGTATTTTCCTATTCCATAATTTTCTTTTATATTATTTTCTTATCTTTCTTCTTCCTTTTTTCTCTATTTTATTATCTCCCCACATATATACCCTCTCTCTCTCTCTCTCTCTCTCTCTCTCTCTCTCTCTCTCTCTCTCTCTCTCTCTCTCTCTCTCTCTCTCTCTCTCTCTCTTTCTCTCTCTCTTTCACTTTCTTCCCTCTATATGTATATATATCTTATTCTCTTCTCCCTATTTCCCCCTATTCTCCTTACCTTTATATTCTCCTCTCTCTCTCTCTCTCTCTCTCTCTCTCTCTCTCTCCCTTTCTCCTTCTTCTCCATATATTCTACAATGCCTTGTTTATTTCCCTCCGCCTCCTCCTCCTCCTTTACCCCCTCCTCTCCTCCTACTCCTCCTCCTCTCTTTATCTTCTCCTCTTCATTTCTCTAAATCCGCCTCGTTTCTCTTTTCTCTTATTGTTTCCTCTTTTCTCTTCTCTTTTCTTCTCTTATATTCTCTTCTGCTCTCTTATCTTCTTCTCTATTTTCCTTCCATCTTTTCTATATTTTACAATTCCACTCCCTCCACCTTCTTCTTCCTCCCATCCTTCCCTCCCCCCCTTGTCCTCTCCTCTTCTCCTCTTCTCCTCTCCCGACCTCTTCCATTGCCCCTCCCTCCTCCTCCTCCTCCTCCTCCTCCTCCTCCAACCCTTTCCTCGTCTTCCTTTCTCTCCCTCCTCCTCCTCCTCCTCCTCCCCTCCTCTCTTCCTTATCTCTTACCCTTCTCCCTCAACCCTCTCTCTCTTCTTCCTTCTATACCTCCTCCTCTTCCTACCTTCTACCAGTTCCCTCCTCCTCCTCCTCCTCCTCCAACCCTTTCCTAGTCTTCCTTCCTCTCCCTCCTCCTACCCTCGTCCTCCCCTCCTCCCTTCCTTTTCTCTTTCTCTTCTCCCTCAATCCTCTCTCTTTTCTTCCTTCTTTCCTCTTCTCCTCCCCTCCTCTCCTCCCTTCCCCTCCTCTACTCCTCCTCCCCTCTTCCTCTTCCTACCTTCCAATACTACCCTCCTCCTCCTCCTTCTCCTCCTCCTCCTTCTCCTCCTCCTCCTTCTCCTCCTCCTCCTTCTCCTCCTCCTCCTTCTCCTCCTCCTTCTCCTCCTCCTCCTCCTTTCCTCTCTTCCTTTTCTCTTCCTCTCCTCTTCCCCAAACCTTCTCTCTCTCTTCCTTCTTTTCCCCCTCCTCCCCTTCTCCTCCCATCGCCCTCCTCCCCTCCTCATCCTCCTCGTTTCCCCTCCTCCTCCTCCTCCTCTCTTTAAATCCCCCCACCTCCCTTCTGTTATGCCTATCTATTTCTCGTTCAAACGGCTGTCCTCATTCACGATCCCCTCCCCCCTTTCCCCCCACCCTTCCCCATTTCCCCCACCCTCCCCCATTTCCCCCCACCCTCCCCCATTTCCCCCCGCCCTCCCCGTGATTTCCCCCTTTGTGTGTATGGGGTCCCTCGTAATGTAGCTCTTTTTGTCTCCCCCCCTCTCTTTCTCTCTTTCTCTCGCTCACGCTCTCTCTTTATTTTTTCATATATTTATTCATTCTAAGATACTAACTCCTGAGACTTTCGTTGGTCGTTTCTTCATAAGTCTTTACAGGTGTCTACATATACATATATATATATATATATATATATATATATATATATGTATATATATATAATATATATATATATATATATACTTATATATATATATATATACTTATATATATATGTATATATACTTAAACATATACATATACATACATAATATTATATAAAATTTTGTCTTCATGACTTATGTTTTTATCGATGTTAAAAAAAAAAAAAAAAAAAAAAAAAAAAAAAAAGATGCGTGTCATGTTACCGTACATCAATGAGGCCACATCGGCAATTCGTAAGCGAGAACCCCCAGAGGGCGGTGGGGGTCCATGTGGTCTGCGCATTACAAATCAAAATTGCCTCATGTTGCGCATGACGTCATAAGAAAGTATCAGCGTGCTAGTCGACCACTGAACTGGATTCAAGCATGTGTGTGTGTGTGTGTGTGTGTGTGTGTGTGTGTGTGTGTGTGTGTGTGTGTGTGTGTGTGTGTGTGTGCGCGTCTGTTTGTGTGTGTGTATGTGTGGGTGTGTGCTTGTGTGCGTGTACGTGTGTGCTTGTTGAGACGGGCATATTAGTTTAATATCCACTGATTTTTTAACAATTAATCATGTTAACAGGTTAAGAATATTTTGTATGTGTTAATTCAAGACATCAGGCATGATATATATGTAAATGTATATATATATATATATATGTATATATATATATATATACATATATATATATATGTATATGTATATGTATATATATACATGTATATATGTGTGTGTGCATGTGTGTGTGTATGTAGATGCAAAATTTTTGCAGATTTATATATATATATATGTATATATATATACATATATATATATATATATATATATATACATACACATATATATATATATATATATATATATATATATATAAATATATGAATTATATTCTTACGAAACTATTTACATAATATGTGTACTACAATAACCATTGTAATTTCTCATAACATAAATAATTTTCTATTCTGATTTAATCATTTCATTTCGCTTATAATTCTCAATGGTAGAGAATTGTAGTGAATCAAATCTTTCTTCCAAGTTGTTGACTTATCTTATGAGTTACTGTTGACCAGAAGTCTCCTTTCAGCTTTCTAAGTTTCTTTGATCAAAGTTGACTCAAAGTAATTGCAGACGTGGATGAGAGTTGATGAGTTGATTCGGTGGAGTGATTGTAAACAAGAGGGAAAGGAGGTTAAGTAATTTGATCAAAGACAACAGAGTTTCTGTTGGCTGGGTTCTTGACCTTATGTGCTTCCTTCGTACTTGTTGGATTTTGTGTCACATTTGAAGAAGTTTGTCTACAAGACATAAAATTCCGTGTGGTAGGAAGGAACAAGATCACCTAGAAAAATAAATGAAATAATAATAATAATAAATTAAAAAATCAATAAAATAAATTAGTTCACAATAATATAGATAAATTAACAGTTGAGGAAAGTTGCCTACGAGAAATAAAAAGGAGTGTTGTAGACAGGAACAAGGTCACCTACAAAAAAAAAGGATAAATAGAAAGTAAAAAAAATATATATATAAAGATAAATAAATAAACAAAATAAATAGATAAATAGATAAAATAAATTAATTGATAATTAATAAATGAATAAATTAATAGATAAACGAACAAATAAACGAATGAAAATAAAATAAATTAAATGAAGATAATAGAAGAGATAAATAAGAAAAGAATGAATAAATACTACATAAATCACTTAGTGGATAAATAAGGAAGACAAAATGTACAAATTACTAACTTTTCCTCCTCATCCTTCCTCTTCCTCCTCCTTCTTTTCCTTCTCCTCCTCCTTCTCCTCCTCCTCCTCCTCCTTTGATCCCTCTCCCTTTTCCATCTATATATTTTCCTTCGCCTCCTTTCCCTCCTTATAATTTTTCTTTTCCTCCTTCTTCTACATTTCTTCCTCTTCGTTTTCCTTCTATTCATTATTCATTAAATCCCATTTCTCCTCTTCCTCCTCCTCCTCTTCCTCCTCCTCCTCCTCCTTCTCCTCCTCCTCTTCCTCTTTCTCCTCCTTCTCCTCCTCCTCCTCCTTCTCCTCCTCCTCTTTCTCTTTCTCATCCTCCTCCCCTTCTTTTCTTTATGCTTATCTTCCTTTCTCATGCGTTCCTCTTCTATCCTTCTTCTTTACCCCGTATCTTCTTACTCCTCCTCCTCCTCTCTCTCCTCCTCCTCGTCCTCATCCTCCTCTTCCTCCTCTTCCTCCTCCTCCATCTCCTCCTCCTCCTTTTCCTCCTCCTCTTCCTAACTTTTTTCCCTTATTCCTTTTCTTCTTCCTCCTCTGTTTCATTCTCCTCCTCTTCTTTCTCTTTCTCCTCCTCCTCCTCCTCTTCCTACTCTACCTCCTCCTCCTTCTCAAACACTACCTCCTTCTCTTCTTCTTCTTCTTCTTCTTCTTCTTCTTCTTCTTCTTCTTCTTCTTCTTCTTCTTCTTCTTCTTCTTTCTCTTCCTCTTCATCCTGCTTCTTCAATCCATTCAAACTTGTTTCTCTTTCTCTTTCTCTGCGCTCTTTTTTTCATTCTTTTTACTGTTATCATCTTTTCGCTTTTTCTTCACAATGTTTTCACTCTCTCTCTCTCTCTCTCTCTCTCTCTCTCTCTCTCTCTCTCTCTCTCTCTCTCTCTCTCTATATATATATATATATATATATATATATATATACCTCTCTTTCTCTTTCTCTCTCTCTCTCTTTTCTCTCTTTTTTCTTTCTTGTGTCTCTTCTAACCGCTCGTTATCGTCCATTTTCCTTCTCGCCTTTGTCTCTTTTTCTTATTCTTTTTCTTTTACTCTTTTTCTCTCTTCTTTTACTCTTTTGAGGTCTTGCATCTTTCTCGAGTTGTTCTTCTCTCTTCTTCCTCTTTCTTTCCCCTTCTTTCTTCATTTCCCGAGACCCTCTTCTCCTCTTCTTCTTCTTCCCTCTTCTTCTTTTATTCTTCCTTTTCCCTCCTATTCCTTTTCTTTCGCCCTCTTTTTCCTCCTCTTTCCCTTCCTCCTCTTCTTATCCTTCCTCCCTCTCTTTCTCCTCCTCTTCCTTCTCTTCTTCCTCCTCTTCCTTCTCTTCTTCCTTCTCCTTTTCCTCCTATTCCTATTCTTCCCTCTCCTCCTCTTCTTCTCTTCTTCTTAATCCTCCTTTCCTCTCTCATCATTTTCCTGCTCTTCCTCCTCATTCTATTCCTCTTCTTCCTTCTCTTCCTCCTAGTTCTCCTCCTCTTCTTCTTCCTTATTCTCCACCTCTCCTCCTCCTCCCCTTCTTTTAATTCTCTTCCTTCTCCTTCTCCTCCTCCTCCCCTCCTTTTCCTCTTCCTCTTCCTTCACTTTTTCTTCCTCCTGCTCCTTCTCATCTTCATTCTCCTCCCCCTTCTCCTCTGCTTCCTCCTCCTCCTCTCTCTCGCCTTTCATTTCCATCCTCCTCCTCCTCCTCTTCTTTTCCTCCTCCCTTTCCCGTCTACTCCTTCACCTTCTCCTTCTCCCCCTTCCTCCCTTATTTTTCGTCTCCCTCCTCCTCCTCCTTTTTCCCCTTCTATTCCTCTTCCTCCTCCTCCCCCTCCTCCTCCTCCTCCTCCCCCCCTTCCCCGTTCCGCATACCCTACCACCGTGTTCCACGCCAAGTGACTCCCATATTGTTATAAAGACTCTGAACTTTCCCCCTTCCCCCCATACATTCCCCCCTTCCCCCTACAATCCCCTCCCTCTCTATCCTTCCCCCTTACCTTCTGTCTCCCCCTCCCTTACCCTGCCTCACCTACCCACAACATCTCCCATCACCACCACATACACACATTACCCCCCTCCCTTTCCCTCCCTTTCCCTCCCTTTCCCTCCCTCTCCCCTTGTTTCCCTTCCCTTTTTACCTCTACCTTACTAACCTATTTTCCCTTTCCCTTTACCCTTCTAGTTTCCATCCTCGCCCCCTCGACCCATCTTTCCCTCCCTCCTTCCTCCCTCTCTCCCTCCCTCCTTCCTTCCTCTCTCCCTCCTTCCTTCCTCCCTCTCTCCCTTCTTGTTCTGCTATGTTAATGTCTGTTTACTTCTCTTTTATTCTCTTGTCTTGTCTTGTCTTGTCTTCTTTTCTCTTTTCTTCTCTTCTCTTCTCTTCTCTTCTCTTCTCTTCTCTTCTCTTCTCTTCTTCCCTTCTCTTGCCTTGCCTTGTCTTGTCTTGTCTTGCCTTGTCTTGTCTTGTTCTCTCTTTTGTTCTCTCCTCTTCTCTTGTCTTCGCTTCTTTTCTCTTCTACTGTTTTTTCTTTGTTTCTCCTTAATTGCTTTTTTTTTCGCTTCTCTTGTCTATTTTTTTTTTAGCTTTTCTTGTCTTTTCTTCTCTTCTCTTCTCTTCTCTTCTCTTCTCTTCTCTTCTCTTCTTTTCTCTTCTCTTCTCTTCTCTTCTTCTCTTTTCTCTTCTCTTCTCTTCTCTTCTCTTCTCTTCTCTTCTCTTCTCTTCTCTTCTCTTCTCTTCTCTTCTCTTCTCTTCTCTTCTCTTCTTTTCTCTTCCCTTCTCTTCCCTTGTCTTGTCTTGTCTTGTCTTGTCTTCTCTTCTCTTCACTCTTCTTTTTTTTTTACTTCTTCCGTTTTTCTTCTTCTCCAACTCTTCTCCCTCTTTATTTTTCGTTTCTTCTTTTCCTCTTTTCTCTCCTTTCTCTCCTTTCCCCTTTCTTACTGTTCTCTCTATCCTCTTTCTATTCTTCCTTTTCCGTTCCTCTTCCTCTTCCGTTCTTCCACTTCCTCTTCCTCTAAATCTCTCTGTATATTACTCTCCTCCTACTTCTCCTTCTCTTTCTCTTTCTCCTCTTGCTCCTCTTTTTGTCTAATTTATTTTCCTCCAGATGTATCCTTCTCTCCTCCTTTCTTTTCCTCCTTCTCCTCCTCTTCCTTCAACTCCTCTTCCTTGTCCTCCTCTTTCTTCTCCTCCTCCTTCTCCTCTTCCTTGTCCTCCTCTTCCTTCTCCTCTTCCTTCTTCTCCTCTTCCTTCTGCTCCTCTTCTTTGTCCTCCTCTTCCTTCTCCTCCTCCTCCTTCTTCTCCTCTTCCTCCTCCTCCTTCTTCTTCTCCTCTTTCTCTTCCCTCCTCCTCCTTCTTCTCCTCCTCTTCTCCTCCTCCTCCTTCTTTTCCTACTCTTTCTTCTCCTCCTTTTCCTTCTTCTCTTCGTACTCCCTCTTCTCCTCCTCTTTCTTCTTCTCTTTCTATTCCTTCTCCTCCTCCTCCCCTTCTTCTCCTCCTCCTTTTTCTCTTCCTCCTTCTTTCCTCCTTCTTCTCTTCCTCCTCCTTCTCTTTCCCTTCCTCCGCCTTCCTCTCCTCTGCCTCCTTCACTACCTAATCTTTTTTCTTCTCCTTCTTCTTCTCCTCTTCTTCCTTCTTCTCCTCCTCTTCCTCCTCTTTCTCTTCCTCTCTGTTCTTCTCTTTCACCACCTTCCTCCTCCTCCTTCTTCTCTTCCTCCTCCTCCTCCTCCTCCTCCTCTTGCTCTTGTTCCTCCGTTTCCTCTACTCCAATTTACTCCCAGACCTCCTCTTATCCCCTTCCTCCTCCCCTTCCTCCCTTCCCCTCCCCTTCCCCCTCTCCCCTCCCCTTCCCCCTCTCCCCTCCACTGACCTGACCTTTGACCTGTAATCGAGTTAGGAAGACCAAAAGCTTCATTCCAGCATCAGGTCAACCCAAAACTGATCTCAAATGGTTCAGGGATGAATCGGAAGTCTACCCGGGAGTTGAGCTACACGCACTCACTCACTAGGTTTGCTGTTATCGATAAGGTAATGAGTTGGTTGATTGCTTGGTTGGTTGAATGTGGTCAATGATATATTCTTATTCTTCTGGTTTTCTCTCTCTTCCTCTCTATCTCCTCTCTTCTCTCTTCCTCTTTTTCTTCCTCTTTTTCCTCCCTGAAACTCTCTACTTCTTCCTCTTTCTCTCTATATTTTCCTTTCACTCTTTATTTCGCTCCTTTTCTTCCTATTTCTTCCTGTCTTTTCCTCCTTCCTATCATCTCTCTTCGTCTATTTATTCCCCCTTTTTCCTCCTATCTTCCTCTCCCACTTCCTCTTTTTCTCTCCCTCTTCTTCTTTCTTTCACACTTTTCCTCTCTCATTCCCTCTCTCTTTCTCTTCCTTTCCATCTCCCTCAACAACTCTTCCTCTCTATTTCTTTTTCTTTTTCTTTCTCAATTTCTCTATCACTGTCTTTATTTCTTTCCATTTTCTTTTTTCTTTATTCTCTCTCTCTCTCTCTCTCTCTCTCTCTCTCTCTCTCTCTCTCTCTCTCTCTCTCTCTCTCTCTCTCTCTCTCCCTCTCCCTCTCTCTCTCTCCTCTCTTTTTCCCTCTCTCTCTCTTCCTCTTTTTTCCATGCCCCCCTCACGCATTCTTTCTCCTTTTTCTTCTCTTCTATTCTGCCTCTTTCTCTTGGTTCACTTTCTTTCTATCTCACTCTCTATTTATCTTCCTCTTCCTCTTTCTCTCCATTTCTTTCTCCATCACTCTCTCTCATCTTGCTTTCCTCTCTTTACACTCTGTCTTTCTTTCTCTCCATCTTTTACTCTTTTCCTCTCTCGCTCCCTCTCTCCTCCTCTTCCTTTTCCTTTTTCTCTTCTTTCTCTTCCTCTATTTCCTTCCATCTTTTCTTTACTCTCTCTCTCTCTCTCTCTCTCTCTCTTCCTCTTTTTCTCCATGCCCCTCTCACGCGTTCTTTGTCTCTTCTTTCTTCTCTTCTTTTCTGCCTCAATTACTTATCTCCCTCTTTCCATTAATTTCCTTTCTTTCTATCTCACTCTCTATTCATCTCCCTCTTCCTCTTTCTCTCCATCTCTTTCTCGATCACTCTCTCTCATCTTGCTTTCCTCTCTTCACACTCCCTCTCTCTCTCTCTCTCTCTCTCTCTCTCTCTCTCTCTCTCTCTCTCTCTCTCTCTCTCTCTCTCTCTCTCTCTATCTACTCCTTCAATTTTCATATGTACATTCCTGCACCTACCTTCCACCTCCAAGTGTACCCGACTCGTTTTTTCTTCTTTCTATGCACCATATTTATTGTTTTTTTCTCACTTCTCGTATTTCAAAGAATTTTTGCTCATTTCCACCCACTTCTCCCCCTTTTGCTGTTTTTTTAACTTCGATTTCAATATTCTCCCCTTTACCCTCCCCCCTCTCTCCCTCCCTCAACCCTCCTGTCCCCATCTCCCCCCCTCCCCTCCCTTCCTTCCTCTCCCCATCTCTATTGTTTACTTTTTCTTGCTCTCCCCTCACTTTCTCCCCTCTTCTCCCCTTCTCTTTCTGGGATTTTTTTTAGGTTGTTTATTTTTCCCTTCCTCCTCTTCCTCCTCCTCCTTCTCCTCCCCCTCTATGCGAAATTTTTTCTGATCAATATGAAACAATGTGAATGCACATTTATGGAAAAAAACACACACACACACAAAAGCACAAGTCATATGATTAACTACAATAGTCTTGGACCACGTGTTGAACTCGTGATCTACAGTTACTCCCTTACTGGATGAGAGCTCAGAGCTAATTCACACGTGCATATACATATATATATGCAAATAAACATATAGTCATGATTGAATGTATATATTCACACCTAGAGCATAAATCATAAATGCATACATATACACATACGTGTTTACATAAATACATACATATACATACACACATACATCCATACATACATGCATACATACATATATATATACATGCATGCATCTATATATTATAAATGCATATATACATATATTCTTACATACATACATACATACATACATACATACATACATACATACATACATACATACATACATACATACGCACATACATCTATACATACGTACATACATCCGTACATATACACATGCATATATACATACATACATACATACATACATACATACATACATACATACATACACACATACATATATATTACATCCTGAAGATGAAAGTGTTCATATACTCAGATGCGCGCACACACACACACACACACACACACACACACACACACACAACA
>NC_134786.1:1190703-1193203 GCF_046742065.1 Oratosquilla oratoria
TCGTAGGTCCGATCTATGGGTAATGCTATGACCTTGCACACACACACACCCCCAACTCCCCGCCCACGAGAGTTGGAGTAACACCCCTCAGCGCTGCGATACTGATATTATCTCAGCCCCGGGCGAGAGTCGAACCCGGACCTCCGTAGTGGCAGGCCAGAGCTCTAACCACAGCGCCATGAGAGGTGTGTGTGTGTGTGTCTGTGTGTGTGTGTGTATTTATATATATATATATATATATATATATATATATATATATATATATATATATGTTGAAAAGAAAGATATGGCTATACATTCACCACAATGTCTAGTTCTCACGGATTATCGAGAGAGGTAGAGGCGAAAGGGAAGGGGAAGGGGAAGGGGGAAGGGGAAGGAGGAAGGGTGGAGGGGGAGAGGTGAAGGGGAAGGAGGGAAGAGAGAGGAAGAAAGGAGGAAGAAGAAAGGGGAAAAGGGGGAGGGGAAGGAGAAAAGGGGAAGAGAGAAGAGGAAGGAAGAAAGGAGGAAGGGGAAAGGGGAAGGGGAAGGGGGAAAGGGGGAGGGGAAGGAGAAAGGGGGAAGAGGGAGGAGGGAAATAGGAAGGGGAAAGGGGGATGGGAAGGAGAAAGGGGGAAGGAGGAAAGGGGGAGGGGAAGGAGGAAGGGGGAAGAAGGAAGAAGGAGAGGAGGAAAGATGGGGAGGAGAAAGGAGGAAGGGGGGAAGGAGGAGGAGAAAGGAAGAAGGGGAAGGAGAAAGGAGGAAGGGGGAAAAAGGAAGGAGAGGAGGAAAGATGGGGAGGAGAAAGGAAGGGGAGAAGGAGGAGGAGAAAGGAAGAAGGGGAAGGAGAAAGGAGGAAGGGGGAAGAAGGAAGAAGGAGAGGAGGAAAGGAGGAAGGGGAAAGAGGAAGGGGGGAAGGAGGAGGAGAAAGGAGGAAGGGGGAAGGAGAGAGAAGGAAGGAGAAGGAGTAAGGGGGAACATAGGATGTTTGTGTATAGGAAGAAAACGGGAAGTGTGAAAGGAAGTGAAAACGGGAGATGAGAAAAGAGCAGAATAGAGAGGAAATGAAAATATAGGAGGAATTGGAAGGTCACGGAGATCAAAAAAGAGAATAGAGTGGAAAGGGGAGAGAGGAGAGAGGAAAGGAGAGAGAGAAGAGAGGAAATGGGAAAGACGAGAAGAGAGAAATGTAAAAGAGAGGGGGGAATTGTTTAGAAATGAAAGAAATGAGAGAGAGGGGAAAGAAGGGGAAAGGAGAGGGAAAGAGAGAGGGAGAAAGAGAGGGAGAGAAAGAAAGTGGGAGAAAGAGAGAGGGAAAAAGAGAGGATAATGATGATTTATTGATTTATATTGATTATCCATTTATTAATTCATTTATCAGTTCATTCATTTATTAATTCATTTATCTATCTATTTAGCTATATTTACTCATTTATTTACTTATATATTTAATTCAATTCATTCATTCATTCATCTATGTTTTCTTATTTTCACTTATTATTATGTTTATTTATATATTTATTTATTAATTCATTTTTGGGATCGAGGTCTCTTGAGACGGTCACGTGACTAAAAGAAGTCCCCATCGATCCTAACCTTAAGCCCCTGTTCACACTAGCGGTTTCAACCGTGCGGAAACCGCGGCGGTACCGCATAATCAAGTAAAAACTGCGCGGTTGTGTGTAAACTCCTCCACGTTCATCGCAACTGAACAGCCGCGGTTCAAACCGCGGTCGTTGAAACCGCTCATGTGAACAGGGTCTAACGCCGGAGACCCGAAATCACCCAGGAATCGCCATTTCTTTAACCAGAAGGAAATCAATAAAGTGTGCCACTCTACTCAAGGGGTGCAAGGACAGATTGTACCTTGGTCCCTACTCCCCCCTTTTCCACCCCCCTTTCCTCTCTCGCAATCTTCCCCCCCTCTCCTTCCACCCCTCCACCTTCCTCCCCCTTCCTCCCCTCCCCCTTCCTCCCCTCTCCCTTCCTCTCCTCCATCCTTTTCCTCCACACCCCCTTCCTCCCTTCTCCCTTCCTCCCCTCCCCCCTTCCTCCCCTCCCTCTTCCTCCCCTCTCCCTTCCTCTCCTCCACCCTTTTCCTCCACTCCCCCTTCCTCCCCTCTCCCTTCCTCCCCTCTCCCTTCCTCCCCTACCTCCTTCCTCCCCTTCCCCTTTCTCCCCTTCTTCCTCCCCTCCCCCTTTCTCCCCTCCCCCTTTCTCCCCTCCCCCTTTCTCCCCTCCCCCTTTCAATTTTCCCCCTTCCTCCCCTCACTCCTCCTCTCCTGAAACTTCCTCCCCTCCCCTTCCTCCCCTCCCCCTTCCTCCCCTCCCCTTCCTCCCGTCCCAACTTTCCTCTCCTACCAAACTTCATCCTCTCCCCTTGCTTCCCTCCCCTCTTTCTCTCCCTTCCCCTCCCCATCCCCCTTCCTCCTCTCCCCTTTCCTTCCCTCCCCTCTTCCTCTGCTCCCCTTCCTCCCCTACCCCATTCCTCCACTCCTCCTTCCCCCTTCCTCCTTTCCCT
>NC_134786.1:1195703-1220703 GCF_046742065.1 Oratosquilla oratoria
TTTGTGTGTGTGTGTGTGTGTGTGTGTGTCTTCACCTCGGATCTGCTGCAGTCTCTGTCGAGACAGCCAGACACCACCCTACGGCAGTGAGCTCAGAGCTCCTTATTAGCCGATCTCTGGGTAGGTCTGAGACCACTCACACACCACACACCGTGTGTATGTGTGTGTGTTTACCTAGTTGTATTTACCTAGTTGTATTTGACGGGAAGGGGAGCTATACTCGTGGTATCCCGTCTTCATATCTCGTTGTGTGTGTGTGTGTGTGTGTGTGTGCGTACATACGCACGAACACGTGTACATAAATCGGCACTTCATAATTATGTTAATTTCTTTGTATACCTCCCTCTGAGCTTATTTGTGATTAGCTATTCGTAGCATAATTTTTCCGTCATAGCATAGGAAGCCACAAAAGAAAAAAAAATCTTTGTTTAGTGCAATCCGTTCTCTTTAATTCATTTTCTGATATTTCTCCCTTCCAAGCATACACTTCTCATTTTTCATTTCCTCCTCCTCCTCCTCCTCCATCACCTTATACCCTCTTCCTCCTCCTCCTCGTCCTCCATCACCTTATTCTTTCCTTCTCCTCCTCCTCCTCCTCCTCCTCCTCCTCCTTCTGCTTTTTCTTCTTCTCTTTCTCTTCCTCCTCGTCCTTCTCTTCCTCCATCTCAACTCAAACAAATCCTCCTCCTCCTCCTCCTCCCCACCTCCTTCCTCCCCTCACCTTTCCACTTCCTAATCCTCTCTCTCCTCCTCCTCCTTCTCGTCCTCCATCACCTTATTCCTTCCTCCTCCTCTTCTTCCTCCTCCTTCTTTTTCTTCTTCTCTTTCTTCACCTCAACTCAATCAAATCCTCCTCTTCCTCTTCCCCACCTCCTCCTCCTCCTCGTCTTCCTCCTCCTCCCTTTTCTTCTTCTTTTCCTCTTCCTCCTTCTCTTCCTCTTCCCCACCTCCTCCTCCTCTTCATCCTCCTCCTCCTTTTTCTTCTTCTTTTCCTCTTCCTCCTCCTCCTCTTCCTCCACCTTAACTCAACCAAATCCTACTCCTCCTCCTCCCCACCTCCTCCTCCACCTCCTCCTTATACTTCCCCTTTGTCCCCTCACTTCTCCCCTTCCTAATCCTCTCTCTCACTCTCCCCTCTCTTATTCTCCCCTCTCCCCCTCTCCCCCTCTCCCCCTCTCCCCCTCTCCCCTCTCACTCCATACCCAACAATACTTTTCTCCCCATCTTCCTTCCTCCCCTCTCCCTCTCCTCTCCCCTTCCTCCCCCTCCTCTCCCCTTCCTCCCCACCTCCTCTCCCCCTCCTCTCCCCCTGTTCTCCTCTTCCTCTTTTCTTTCCTTATTGTTCTCCTCTCTCCCTTTTCCTTACTTTCTTACCTTTCCCTTTTCCTCACTTCCCTTCCCTTTCCTTCCCTTCTCTTCCCTTCCCTTCCCTACCCTCCCCTTAACTTCTATACCCTTCCCTTCACTTTCCTCTCTTCCCTTCCCCTCCCCTTTCCTTTCCTTCCCTTCCCCTCCCCTTTCCTTTCCTTCCCTTCCCTTCCCTTCCTTCCTTTCTCTTCCCTTCCCTTCCCTTTCCTTTCCTTTCCTTTCCTTTCCTTTCCTTCCCTTCCCTTTCCTTTCCTTCCCTTCCCTTCCCTTCCCTTCCCTTCCCTTCCCTTCCCTTCCCTTTCCTTTCCTTTCCTTCCCTTCCCTTCCCTTTCCTTCCCTTCCTTTCCCTTCCCTATTCTTTCCTACCCTTACCTACTTGTCCCTATCCTTATCTACCCTTACCTTCCTTTCCTTCCATACCCTCCTCTTACCTATCCTCCTCTTCCCTACCCTCCCTCTTCCCTCTCTTCTCTTCCCTTCTTCTCCTCTTCTTCCCATCTACGTCCGCCCCTCCCTTTCCTTATTTTCCCTTTCCTTCTATTCCATGCTTCTAAACAATATTTTGTTTTAATTAGTTTATTTTCTTATTTTCTTCTCTTTTCTTCTCTCTTTTCTTATTTATTTATCCCTCTCCCTCCCTCCTCCTCCTCTTTCAATTTCGCTCTTCCTCCTCTTCACTGGCCTCCTCCTCCTCCTCCTCCTGCTTTTCCTCCTTCCATTTCTGTCCCCCCTTCTCTTCCTATTACTTCCTCTCTTCCTCCTCCTCCTCCTCTTCCTCCTCTTAACCCTTCCCTATTCCTCTTTTTATTCTTTTCATCTTCCTCCTCCTTCTCCCCTTTTTACTACTGCTACTCCTGTTCCTCCTTCCCCTCCTCCTCCTCCTCCTCCTCCTCCTCCTCCTCCTCCTCCTCCTCTTCCTCCTCCAAACTCTTCTATAGTGATGATAATTCCCACTCCCCTCCATACATGAATCCAATCTTCCTTACTCTTTCTCTCTCCCCCCCCCCCTCTCTCTCTCTCTCTCTCTCCTTCTCACTCTCTCCTCTCTCCTCACTCTCTCCTCTCTCCTCTCTCTCACTCTCTCCTCTCTCTCACTCTCTCCTCTGTCTCTCTCTCTCCTCTCTCCCCCTCTCTCTCTCTTTCTCCTCTCTCCCTCTCTCTCTCTCTCTCTCTCTCTCTGTTCTCTCTCTTCCTCCCTTTCTCTCTCTGCTCTCTCTCTCTCTCTCTTTCTACTCTTTCTGGGAGAAGCCTTTTGTGAGTAGATTCCGTGCTGAATTTCGTGGAGAGGGGATGAAGGAGATGGAGGAGAAGGAGGATGAGGTGGAAGTGGAGGAAAAGTATTAGAGAGAGAGAGAGAGAGAGAGAGAGAGAGAGAGAGAGAGAGAGAGAGAGAGAGAGAGAGAGAGAGAGAGAGAGAGAGAGAGAGAGAGAAAGAAAGAGAGAAAGATAGAGAAAGAGAGAGAAATAGAGAGAGAGAAAGAGAGAAAGAGAAGAGAAGAGATAGAGGAAGAGAGGAAGAGAGAGATAGAGAGAGAGAGAGAGAGAGAGAGAGAGAGAGAGAGAGAGAGAGAGAGAGAGAGAGAGAGAGAGAGAGAGAAAGAGAGAGAAAGAGAGAAAGAGAGAGAAAGAGAGAGATAGAGAGAGAGAAAAGAGAGAGAGAGAGAGGAAGAGCGTCATAGAGTTCGTGGCTTTGTTATTACAATTTTCCACATCGAATTTCTGTGGACATTTTGGTCTCCTAGTGAAGGCCATTTTCCTCATCTCACAGTAATTCTCCACCCAGTTGGGGGTGGGGGGGGGTTGCCTTTCAACACTGTAACGCATATTTTTATCTTGTTGATTTATTTTCCTATTTATTTATTTATTTATCTATTTATTTATTTATTTATTTATATATTTGTTTATTCATTGATCTATATATTTATATTTTATTTATTTATCTATTTATTTATCTATTTATTCATTTATTTATTTATTTATTTTTTCCTTAGACGAAAGAGGCCGAGAGTAATCTTGACCTAGATATCCCCCCTCCCCCTTCCCCCTCCCCCTCCCTCTTCCCCTCCCCTCCTCCCCCTCCAACCCCCCTCTCCCCCTAAAGTAAAATACAAGGTTACCATACAGAAAGGCTATAAACATCTGCCCTTTCCCCCCAACACATTTACTCCCAAACCCTAAGCCCCCCACCACCACCTTAACCCCCCCCAAATCCTGTTATCAATGCCCCAGTTCAGCCTTGTCGTACCTCACTAGATAAAGACTCCCCCCCATTCCTCCCACTCCTCCATCCTCTCTCCTCCCCCTCCTCCCCCCTCCTCCCCCTCCTCCTCCCCCCTCCTCCCCCTCCTCCCCCCTCCTGGCTAAACAAGGTCACACGCGTTGACCTCGTACAAGGTGTGACCTCGAACGAACCAACAGTGGGATTTATTTGGGGGACAATGGGGAGGATATGGTCTGGGGGGATGGAGGAGGGGGTGAGAGAGGCGGAAGGTAGGGAGGAGGAAGAAAGGGAGGATAGGAGGAAGAGGAGGGGAGGAAGAGGAGGGGAGGAAGAGGAGGGGAGTGAGAAGAAGAAAAAGATGAGGAGGAGGAAGAACCGCAGGAGGAAGAAGAGATGGAGAAAAGGGAGGAAGAGAAGGAGGAGGAGGAAGAGGAGGGGATTAAGAAGAAGAAAAAGATGAGGAGGAGGAAGAACCGCAGGAGGAAGAAGAGACGGAGAAGAGGGAGGAAGAGGAGGAGGAGGAGGAGGAGGAGGAAGAGGATGGTGATATGATGAGGATGAGGACGAGTAATAGCAGTGGGGTGAAGAGAAGGAAGAAGGGGGAGGAGGAGGAGGAGGAGGAGGAGGAGAAAAAAGAGGATGGAGGAAGAGGAGAAGGATGAGGTGGAGGAGGAGGAGGAGGAAGTGGAGGAGGAATAGGATTAGGAATAAATGTATAATTGTGATTTGCTTAAACGAGATTGTCTCAGCTGGGATATATGGTGCTGATAGTTCCCAGCTGGAGGCCTCGACAATCTACCTACGGCCGAAGCCACATGCCGAGTATTAGTATAGTGTCAGTAGTAACTAGCGCTTCTATCCTATTGAAAAAATACCATTAGTTAAAAGTAATCAGTATGTGTGTATGTATGTGTGCATGGATGTATGTATATATGTACGTATGTATGTATGTATGTATGTATGTATGTATGTATGTATGTATGTGTGTATGTATGTGTGTTTGGATGCATGTATTTATGTACGTATGTATGTATGTATGTATGTATGTATGTATGTATGTATGTATGTATGTATGTATGTATGTATGTATGTATGCATGTATGTATGTATTTATGTAAATATGTATGTATTTTATGTAAATATGTGTGTATGTACTGTATGTTTGTATGTATGTAGTATGTATGTATGCTATGTATGTATGATGTATTTATGTATGTATGTAATGTATGTATGTATATAATTCATGTATGTATGCTATTCGAAAATATTCATTCATGTATGTATGTATGTATGTATGTACGTATAGTATGTATGTATAGTATGTATGTATGTATGTGTGTATGTGTGTATGTGGTGTATATATGTATCTATGTATGTATGTATGTATTTATTTATATATATATATATATGTGGCATGTATAATTATATATATGTATGTATGTATGTATGCATGAATAATACGTATGGTATGTATGTATGTATGTTAATGTTATGTATATACGTCACGTTAAATGTGTATGTATGTATGTATGTATGTATGTATTATGTATGTTATGTATATATGTATGGTATGTAGTGATGTGAATTCTGAATCTTCTCCTATTCTTTTACTTGCCTCCTCTCTTCCTTCACTCCTCCACTGCCCTCCCACACCACGTCCTCCTCCACCACCCTATTTTCCTTTTGTTCTTCCGTTCTTCCTATTTTCTCTTACACTCATTCCTCCTCCTCCACTCCCTCCTCCTGCTCCTCCTCCTCCTCCACCACTCTCTCCTCCTCCTTTTTTTTCTCTACTCTTTCCTTCTCCTTCCTCCTCCTCCTCCTCCACTCCCTTCTCTTCCTCTATCTTCTGTTCCTCCTCCTCCTCCTCCTCCTCCTCCTCCTCCTCCTCCTCCTCCTCCTCTTCCACTTACTCCTTGTCCTTCACCTCCTCCTTCTCCTCTCCCTCTTCCTCCTCCTCCTCCTCTTTCATTCATACCTCTTCCTTCACCCCTCCTCCTCTTCCTCAACCCCCTCCTCCTCCTCCTCCTCCTCCTCTTCTTTCATTCATACCTCGTCCTTCACCGCTTCTCCTCCTACTCATGCTTTATCCCCTCCTCCTCCTCCTCCTCCTCCTCCTCCTCTTCATTTTTCTTCTGGTCTTCCCTCTCCTCCTCCTCCTCCATTTCCTCCTCCTCTTTACATCTTCTGCTCTTTCTCCTCCTACTCTTCCACTTCTTCCTCGCCCTTCACTCCTCCTCCTCCTCCTCCTCCTGAAACGAGCCCCAACAAGCCATTGTGGTTTAGCTCTCAGGAGATTTCAGGATTGCCAATTCTTTCAGCTTTCAGGCATCATCAGAAACGGCTTCAGCGGCCGCTAACTTAGCGATCAGAAATCGCTAACTTTAGCAACAAACTCTGTGATTCTAATTCTTGTTCGTTTCGATTCCGTAGTCCGCTTAGAGTAGTATCGTCTGTTGGAATGTGAGGGAGAGAGGTTGGGTTACGTAGCAATATACATACATGTATGCATACACACACATATGCACACACAAACACACAAACACACACACACACACACACACACACACACACACGCATACGAACACACACACGCACACACACACACACACACATACACACACACAAGCGTTCACACAAAGCCACCAAGACACAGACACACACACAACACAGACACACACGCACGACACACACAAAGAAGAACCAACAAAATACCAGACGCGGTCCTCATCTTAACAATGCACTGTAAGCCCAAAATTTATGAAAAATGATCAAGAATAGATGAAGTAGATAAGACATCTGGAAGGAAAACAATAGAATAAACCCGAGACAATTTCGATTCAAGCAGGGAAGATCTTGTGCCAGAAACTTAAACCTGTTTCTACTTAGGACTAATATATACTAATACAAGGAAAGGGAATGATGGGCTGGATTGATACTTTCCTAGACTTACAAAAAGCCTTCGGACAAAAGTACATTACATCTACCAAAGGCTTTTTGTTCCCCCTTACACGGGGGGTAGCCAAAAAGAAAAAAGGCATAGAAACTACTCCCACCCATTCCATTTCCATATATATTTTCACTCCCACCCCACTCCACCCTACACCTCTCTCCCTCCCTCCTATCTTGACACCTACTGGGTGACGGGTCCATCCCTGCCATCCTGTCCACTGCCCTGGGTCAGAAGCAGTGTCGCGAGACACAGCACATCCACAGCAAGGCCGCTTCATAAATTCGGCAGAGTACCACACAAAAAATTATAAAAAGAAAAATGGAAAACATAGGAGTGCAAGGTAAATTACTAAACTAGAAGAAGGATTTCTTGCATGGGAGAAAAGTGGGAGTAATGCTCAGAGTAAAGAGTTCAGCTTAGAAGGAGACGATTAGTGGAGTTCCACAGGGATCAGTATTGGCTCCAATAATGTTCGCTATTTATGTGAATGACATGGACGGAGATGAGGATTGTTACATGAGCTTCTTTGCAGACGATGCTAAATTGCTGAAGAAAGTGAAAACCAAAACAGATTGTGAGTCACCTGCAAGAGGAGCCTAAACAGGGTTTGCAGAAATAGAGTCAAAAGTGGGAATTAGCAGAGGTCCCTAAACAGGGTTTGGAAATAGAGTCAAAAGTGTGGACGTAAGACTTCAACATTAAGAATCAGTAGCACAATGGAGTTTAAAAAAGTAAAAAAGATACATATACAATCCGGAGGACAACTATAAAACTGGAGCACTGAGCAAAATGAAGTTATAAAAGTGAGAGTGAGATCGAAATGTCCCCTATAAACACAGATAAATAGAATTGTTGGAGGAAAATCCGTACACTGTTAAGATCAACGTAAATCATAAAGTGGGTTTTTACCTATTTAACGAACAATGGTTTAAAAAAAAATAAGTCTAGTCACAAATAATAAAGGGCCACGACGACTTATGCATTATGCTGTGACACTATGATCACCCATTACCAAAAAAATATAAAAGAAATTTGAATAAATCTAGAGAGCAGCCACGAAAATGGCCCCAGCGTTTTCAAACCTGTCATATGTGGATAAACTGGCTAAACTGAAATTACCGACTTTGGAACAAAGAAGAGAAAAAGAGGTTGACCTACTGACCATCTTTACAGAATCATGGAAAAGGGCACAGAAGTCCTTTGATTAGAGAGGCTTACTTACTATAAAATGGGATAAGAGAAAATACAAGGGAACATGAAATGAAACTCAAAAAAGGATAGTTATAGAAGATACCCTGAAAAAAAAAAATTCACAATCAAGTGGTGGGTATTTGGTGGGGGTATTGGAACAAACTGGATAAAACAATAGTGGTGTGTGTGCAAAAACTAGACACTAATTTAAAGACCAAACTAGACACTTGCGCGAGATACAAAGACGGGAAGGCACACGAGCACAGCTCCCCTTCTTCCTGACAGGTACAACTGGTAAAATGCACACACCACACATGCACACACACACACACATATATATATATAAATATATATATATGTATATATATATATACATATACATATATACCTGCGTATAGAAAAAATGATCATTATTAATTGAATTTCCTTTCTCGAGTTAATCACAGAAGCGCAAAGTTGAAGCTAATTCATTCATTCATTCATCCAGTCACTCTCTCCCTTTGTGGTGTGTGTGGGGGGGGGTCTCTCTCTCGGTCGTCTCTCTACTCGTCCTCTCTCCACTCCATCGCTCTTCTCTCTCTCTCTCGACTCCCTCAACCTCTCTCTCTCTCTCTCTCTCTCACTCACTCTCTCTCATATATAAGGAGGAAGAAAAGAAGGATAAGGAAGATAACAAAGAAAACGGGTAGTGCTGTTCCATTCATTCATCTCATCATTTCTGTCTCTTCTTTTCTCTTTTATTTTTTTTTCTATTTTTCCTTCTTTATGCTACTCTTTCTCCTTGTTCTAATTATCCTTCCCCTTATCCTCTCTCTGTTCATCATTTACGTTCTTCTACTCTTCATCCTCCTCTTTCTCTTTCTCCTTCTCCTCCTCCTCCTCCTCCTCCTCCTCCTCCTCCTCCTCCTCCTCCTTTTTGTCCTTCTCCTTTATCTGCTTCTCATCTTCCTTCTCCTCCTCCCTTTTCATTTCCTCTTTCTTCCTCTCCTCTTTCCTCCTTATCTACTTTCTATTTCTGCTCCTCTTCCTTCTTCTCCCCTTCCTCTTTTACCTCTTCTTCCTCTTTCTTTTTCTCCTCGTCTTCCTTCCTCTTTCTCTCCTCTTCCTCTTTCTTCCCTCTTCTTTCCTCTTTCTCTCCTCCTCTTCCCCTTTCTCCTCGTCTTCCTCCATCTTTCTTTCCCTCCCTCCTCTTTCTCCTCCTCCTTCTCCTTCTAATTAATTATCAGCCTTTCCAAGTCTCTTTCTTCTTCTTTCTCTTAATCCTCCTTTTCATCCTCTTCCTCCTCCTCCTCCTCCTTTTTCTCTCCCTCCTCCTTCTCCTACTGGAATCTCAATCCTCCTTTCCCAAGTCTCCTACTTCTTCCTCCTCCTCCTTTTCATCCTCTTCCTCCCCTCCTCCTCCTCCTTCTCCTCCTCCTCTTCCTTTTTCTCTCCCTCCTCCTCCTCCTCCTTCTGATTCTCAGCCTCTCGAAATCTTCTTCTTCCTCCTCTTCATCCTCCTTTTCATCTTCTGCCTCCTCCTCCTCCTTCTTCTTTAATCTTCCTCCTCCTCCTCCTCTTCTTCTTCCTCCTCCACCTCCTCCTCCGCCTCCTCCACTTCCTCCTTGGGAGCCTTCTACAGTTAGTTAACGCCATAGGGTTCAACATTGATATATGATATAGTTTGATTATCAGCGGGATGCAGGTAGCCCCCCCTCTCTCCCCCCTCTCTCCCTCTCTCTCTCCCTCCCCCTCTCCCTCCTTCCCCCTCCCTCTCCCCCCCTCTCTCTCTCTCTCTTTCTCTCTCTCTCTCTCTCTCTCTCTCTCTCTCTCTCTCTCTCTCTCTCTCTCTCATTAGTATAAGTTACATTTCGCCAACGGGACGAAGCTGTTGGTGTTAGAGTTATTGGAGGAGGACCTCGGGTGAGTATTGGAGAAGGACTTGAAGGACAAGCTCCAAGACAAACATTCCCCCCCCCCATCCCACTCTCCCTCCTCCCCCTCCATCGAGGAGAAAGGGGAGGGGGAGGGAGAGCGGGAGGGGGAGGGAAACTACAACCTGTGGCTACACATTTGGGACTGTGTGTGTGTGTGTGTGTGTGTGTGTGTGTGTGTGTGTGTGTGTGTGTGTGTGTGTGTGTGTGTGTGTGTGTGTGTGTGTGTGTGTGTGTGTGTGTGTGTGTGTGTGTGTGTGTGTGTGCACCTACATGTGTGTCTTCTCTTCTACTCCTTTACCCCATCTTTCTCTCTCTCTCTCTCTCTCTCTCTCTACGTCACATACTCTGACTCATCGCAGCGTCTCTCTCTCTCTCTCTCTCTCTCTCTCTCTCATCTCTTTCCCTCCCATTCTTTCTCTTTATCCATCCCTCTAAACTATCTTTACACTACATATATTCCCTTTCTCTCTCTTCCTCACTCTCTCTCTCTCCTCTCCTCCTCGTCTCTCCTCCTCCGTATCTCTCTCTCCATCTTCCTCTCTCTCTCCTCTCCATCTCTCTCTCTCTCATTCTTTCCATCTCCCTATCTGTCTCTTTTATCCATCCCTCTAAACAATCGATATTACACTACATATATTCCTTCTCTCTCTCTCCTCAGCCTCTCCTTCTCTCTCGCCCCTACTCTCAATCTCTTCTCTCATCCTCTCTCATCTCTCTCCCCCTCCCCTCTCGTCTCTCTCTCTTCTCTCTCTCGAACCTCTCTCTTCTTCTCTCATCTCGGCTCTCTCCATCTCATCTCTCTCTCCTTTTTCACTCTCCCTAATCGACTCTTTCCCTTGTGTCTCCATGTTTTTGTTTTATTTCCCCTTTGACATCCTCTCCTCCTATCTCCCTCTTCCGTCCCCTCTCCTTCCCTTCTTCCTGTTTTCATTTCCCCTTTTCCCCTCATACTCTCTGCCTCCCCTCTTTCGTCTTGTCGCTTCTTCCCCTCAACAGCCCATTGATCCTTACCAAGTCCCCTCTCTCTTTCGCCCCACTTCTCTCTCTCTCTCTCTCTCTCATCACACTCTCTCTCTCGTCTCTCATCTCTCTCTCAGTCTCTCTCTCCTCTCTCTCTCCACTCTCTCTCGCTCTCTCTCTCTCTCTTTCCCCTCTTATCTCTGATATATATCCCATCCCACCCCTCGTCTCCACTCTCTCTCCTCATCGTCTCTTCCTCTTCTCTCGTCTTCTCTCTCTCTCCGCTCTCATCTTATCCCCTCTTCTCCTCTCTATATATCCCCCTCCTTCTCTCTCTACTCCATCTCTCTCTCGTCATCTCTCTCTCTCTCTCTCCCCATCCTCTCTATTCTCTCTCTCTCTCACTTCTCTGTATAGCATTAAGGAGGCGTTACATCGTGTTTGGGGGTGTTATAAGATGTTTAGAGGGCGTTTAGGGATTTGTATCCGTAGGGGGCGTTAGAGAGCGTTAGATAACGTTAGGAAACGTTAGGAGATTCCTAGTGGCTGTAAGTGTGTGTTAGGATACATTAGGTGTGTTACGGAATGTTAGGAAGTGTTAGATACGTTATGGGGCACTGGGAAGTGTTAGATGGTGTTAGATGGCGTTAGAAAGAGGGAGGTAATTAGTGTTAGATGTGATTTGGTTCCCTATGTTTGGTTTAGAGGTGGAGGAAGAGGAGAGAGTGGGGTGGGGGTGGGGGGGAGGGTTGGGGGAGATGGGTGGGGGGAGAAGGAGGGGGAGAAGGAGGGAGAAAAGGTGGGGAGAAGGTGGGGGATGGTGGCGGAGGAGGGGGAGAGAGTGTGGGGTGGGGGAGGGTTGGGGGAGATGGGTGGGGAGAGAAGGAGGGGGAGAAGGAGAGAGGAAAAGGTGGGGGAGAAGGTGGGGGATGGTGGTGGAGGAGGGGGAGATTTTGAGGTGAAAAAGTGGAAAAATGTTGGTGAAAGGGAATGGAGGGGTAGGAGGAGTGAGAGAGAGAAAGAAAGAAAGAGAGAGAGAGAGAGAGAGAGAGAGAGAGAGAGAGAGAGAGACCGAGAGAGAGAGAGAGAGAGCGCGAGAGAGAGAGAGCCAGAGAGAGAGAGAGAGAGGGGGCGAGAGAGAGAGAGAGAGAGAGATCGACTGCGCGCGCGCAGCGCGCGCGCGCGCAGCGCGCGGCGCGCGCGAGCGCGCGCGCTCGCGCGCGCGCCTGCGCGCGCGCAGCGCGCCAACGCCGCCGGCCGCCGCCGCCCGCCTACCTCCCACCCCCCTCGCCTCGCTCTCGCTCGTCGCGCCTCGCTGCTCTCGCTCTCTCTCGCTGCCGATCCTGCTCTCTCGCTCGCTCCACGCCCTTCCTCCGCCGCCCGCCATCCACCAAAAATACCCGACTACACATTAAAAGTATGTTTTTTGTTTGTTTGTTTGTTTGTTTTTTGTCCCTGCCCAATAATCAGAACTATTTTCTCTCATGGATAGGCATTTTACCGTACACCGATCATTGGCCAATCATAAAACGAAAACAATATTTAAACTCACATTCCTAATTGCCACCTAAATTAAGAATACGAAAACTTATACAAACGGTCTAAGACCATTAAGTACACCACAACCCACACACACACACACACACACACACACACACACACCCACCCACACACACAACCACACACACACACACACACAGAGGCCACACACACACACACACACCCCACTACGATACATAAATACACACATACACACGCACACACGCACACTCCTCCCCACACACACAACGACACACACACACACCACACACACATCACCCCACCACACACACACCATCCACCCACAAAACACACACACACACCACAAAACAACCCACACCACACAGATACACACATACCGACACCGACCCACATACACTACTACACACACATACACTACACACACAAAGGATTCACACAAGGCTGAGGCAAAAGCCGACAACGAGACCTTTTGGTCCATAACTAGGTCCGGATGCGGAAAAAAATATATATAAATCAATGATAAATAAAAATAAATGAATAAATATCATAATCATGTTTGTTAGTTTCAATCAGCTTAATAAAAATGCACCTATGACGACAGCAGCCCAGAACTTGATATATAACATACCACCTGTTACAACACTATACTAACCTTTCCAGTCTAATGATTCATAAGGAAGACTTCCCTATAGCCGGACTGTGCGACACCAACCTTAGGCTCGTTTACACGCATCGACCCCTCGCCGTGCTACGTCCACGACACGACGCCGTGCCCCCAAACAACCACAGGTGGCCGCGACGTGTGAAAGAGTCCCCAGACACCCACGGATAGCCGACAGCACGACGTCGCGTCGCAGACGGCGCACGGCGAAAAGTCGATAAGCGTGAAACTACTTTTACATGTAAAGGAGGAAGAACACTTACCGAAGAATCAAGAGGAGCTCTCGCTCTTTTTTGAAAGATTCACGCTTCCCTCACCATACACACACCACACACACACACAAGTCACACAACCACACACACACACACGAGCCACAGGATCAACACACAACCACGACACACACACACACACACACACACACACACACACTCACACACGCTCGTGGGCGCGGTTGGTAGAGTTCCCGCGACCCCCCCCTGCCCACTAAACTAACGAGGTCCACGGATTTCTCGAATCCTGGTCAAAGCTAAGCGGCTGAAAATAATTGTTAGTATTGAGCTGTGCTGCGAGTGGTTTTACAACCAACTCTCGTGGGTGTGAAGGAGTGGGGTGTGTGTGTGTGTGAGTGTGTGTGTGTGTGTGTGTTTGGTGTGTAAGGTTCCACAGCAATTACCCACAAATAGGTCATATATGAGCTCTGAGCTCTCTTTCGGAAGGGAAATAGGCAGTCGATCCAACGAGTCCCAAACACATGATCCAAGACCATAGTGAATCACACACACACACATCACACACAACACACATCACACACACACACACACACACACACACACACAACCACACACAAGTAGACAACGCACTACACGAACGAGCACAGACACACAACAACAAACACCAACACACAAAACACAAACACACACACCACCAAACACACACACACACCAACACACACACACCACAACCCAACACAACACACCAACACACCCAACAATCCCCACACACACACACACACACAAGCACAAACCCAAACACACACACTACAAGTGCGCGCACAAACAACCACACACACATTAAGTGCGCGCACCTACACACACACACACGCCCACCGCACACACGTGCGCGCCAACAACACCACAACACACACACACACACACAACAGCACACACACCACAGAAAGCCACACACACACACACACGACACAACACACACCAACACACAACACCAACACAGCGAAAACACAGCACTGCGCGGCACGACACACACACATACACACACACACACACAACACGACACACACACACACACACAGCGCCCGCACCGCACACACACACACACACACACACACACACACACACACACACACACACACACACACACACATATATATACATATAATAATATATATATATATAATATATATAATAATATTATATCATATAAATTATATATATACATATGTAGATATATACACACATATATATATATATATATATATATATATATAAGATATATATATATATATGCTGTGTGTGTGTGTGTGTGTAATGTGTGTGTACATATATTGTAGTTCGTATATCGATAAATCAAAATACAAATAGAACACATTTTTATCATTATTTTTCTAAACTACCTTTTTTACTGGTAGTTACCAATGACTGATAAATAAATGAAATATGTAAAGAATCATGCTTCAATATTTTTTCCAGCTTTCACTTTTTTATATTATTTGAAAATTGTGTAGATGAAACAAAGAAAAATATTGAAAAAAAAAAACAGTTTTCGGAGAGTTGAAAAGAACCATCCATGCGTGTTGTGTGTTTGTGTGTTGGTGTGTGTGGTATACTGCGTGTATTTGTGTGTGTGTGTGTGTGTTGGTGTGTGTGTGTGTGTTAATGTGTGTGTGTGTGTATGTGTGTATGTGTTGCCGTGATAAGTGTGTGTGTGTGTGCGTGTGTGTGATGTAGTATGTGTGTTGTTGTGTGGTGTGTGGTGTGTGTGAGTGTGTGTGTGGTGTGTGTGTGTGTGGGTGTGTGTTGTGGTGGTGTACATGCGTGTATGTTACTGTATGCATAGTCCTTACACACACTTCTCCCTCCTACAGCCCCTCATTTATTCACCAACTCATATGCTTATTCCTCACCTATTTCAAGTAACCAAGTAGGGTGATAGAAGAGAGAGAGAAGAGCAGAGCAGAGAGAGAGAGAAGCAGAGAGAGAGAGAAGAGCAGAGAGAGAGAGAAGAGCAGAGAGAGAGAGAGAGAGAGAAGAGCAGAGAGAGAGAAGAGCAGAGAGAGAGAGAAGAGAGAGAGAAAAAAAGAGAGAGAGAGAGAATAGAAGAGAGAGAGAGAGAAGAGCAGAGAGAAGAAGAGAAGAGAGAGAGAGAGCAGAGAGAGAGAGGAGAGAGAGAGAGAGAGAGAGGAGAGTGAGAGGAGAGAGAGAGAGAGAGAGGAGAGAAAGAGAGAGAGGAGAGAGAGAGAAGAGAAGAAGAGAGAGAGAGAGAGAGAGAGAGAGAGAGAGAGAGAGAGAGAGAGATTCTTCCCATTACTCTTCTATTCATGCATTCAGGCGTCACATCAACTAAAGTGGCGAGTGCCTGAAGTCTTCTGAATTCTCCTGAAGTTGTCTGAAATCGGACCCAAGGCCGAGTTGGACCGCATTCAGACTGAAACCTGATATTTATGATGATTATGGTATCATCACCACCACTACCAACACCACCACAACTATCACCACCACCACCACCACTACTATCATCACCACTATTACCATTAACCCACTTACACCACCACCACCACCACCACCACCACCACCACCACCGCCATCACCACCACCACCACCACCATCACCACCACTACCACCACCACCACCACCGCCATCACCACCACCACCACCACCATCACCACCACTACCACTACTACCATCACCAAGGATTTGCCGTGATTATGGTATCATCACCACCACCACTACCACCACCACCACCACCATCACCACCATCACCCGTGATTGGTAAACGAAAGTCAGCGGTTGGCACTGGTCAGGGGACAAAGGAGGCCAGCCAATCAGCCCAATCGTGGGATCAGGTGACATCTCCTCCCTTTCCTCCCTCTCCCCCTCTTCCCCCCCTCTCTCTCTCCCTCCCTCGTCCCCCTAACTTGCCCAGCCCTTCCTCGCCCCGTTTCCTCCTCCTCTCTTCCATGGCCCTCCTCCCTCGTGCCCTCCTCCCTCGTGCCCTCCTCCCTCTCCCCCCCTCCCTCCCTCACCTCCCCTTCAGTGCCTTTATCCTTCATCCTTTCCCTCATTCCCCTTCCTTTCTCTTTCCCCTCTCCTTCGTCTCCCTCCCTATCTCGTCTCCCTCCCTCACCTCCCCTTCCTCCCCTCCCCTCCCCACCTCCCCCTTCCCTCGCCCCCTCAGCCTCTCGCCCATTCCCTCGCCCTTCCCTCGCCTCCTTCTCGCCCCCTAAACTCTCGTGATACACCTGATGGGGGCCTTTGCGGCAGCACTAGAACGGTAATGGGCTTCCCCGGGGTTGACCCCCCAACCACGGTAAATAGGCATCGCCCTTTGCATCGTAATGCTCCTCCAAAGGGCCGACCCAGCACGAAGCCACTTGTGAACATCATCGAAGCTATGGTGATGAACGTCCATCGAATTCCAGGGATAAAATTTCGACCTCCTGTAATTGGCGATGAACGACAGTTGATGAACGGTCGCAATATTCTGTTTTATTTATTTATTTGTTTATTTGTTTTGATTTATATTCATTTGTTTATATATTTCATTTATTTATTTATTTATATATTTATTTAATCATTTTCTATCTATAACGTTTATATATTATAAAATATATATATTATATATATATATAATATATAGATATATAGAGTATATATGTATATTTACTTTTTCAAACCACAATTTCACTTTTAATTCCATACCATCAACAAACGAGACTGAGAATCGCTCGACAGGAAGTATCCGTTGGAAATTGAAACGTTGGGACGAGAGCCGAGGATTCGAACCCATCTAACCCGTAACAAAGTTGACATTGACGTAAACAAAAAACAACAACAACCAACAACAACAATTGATATCCAACTGGGAACCATTCAGTGTATATATATATATATATATATATAATTATATATATACTATATAAAATATACTATATAAATATATATATATATGTATGTACATAATATATATATATATATATATAGATATGTACATAATATACTATATATATTATTATATATATATATAATATATATACTACACATATTGGGTTTATTTAGGCTATTAATCTACTTATTTCATTCCTTTATATTTATTTATCAAATTAATTCCCAATCTTATCGATTTATCTTTTACGAAACCAGGAACTATGGTAAACCCGATCCCTCTCCTAGGTTAAAGAGAGACGAGATATAGATGTTTGCAGGAGTAACATGGCAAAGATGTGCACGATCGTGCTAAACCATAATGGTCTTATCATTTTTGTTGGATTGGTTGAATAATTTGGTTGCTTGTTTTAATAAATGATTGATTTAGTCAATTGATTGCTTGTTTTGGATGGTTGGTTAGTTGGTTAATTGGTTTGACTGATTGGCTGTATTGGCTTGTCCAGAAGATTAGTTGGGTTGATTTGATTAATTTGGTTGATTAGTTGGATTATACTGTTTCGATTAGTTTTATCTTTCATTGATTTGATTGGTTAGTTTGATTGGTTACTTGATATAGTTTTGAGACTGATTGGTTATGAATGATTGGTTGAATACATTGATTTAGTCGATTGGTCAGACTGGTTGATTGATTAATTTATTGATTGGTTAATTATGGGGGTTGATTTGTTTAATTGGTTGAATGGTCAGTGGTTGGATTGCTGTTAATTGCTTCATTGATTGGTCAATTGATTATATGATTGGTTTGGTTGGATTGCTTGCTTAGCTGATATAGCTTGGTTGATTGGTTTGAATTATTTGGTATTGGTTGAAATTGGTTGAATTTAAAGTTGGTTAGCTGGTTGATTTATTGGTTAGTTGATTGGGTTGGTTGATTGACTGGGTATGATCGAATGATATGGTTTAGTTAGTAGATTTGACTGATAAGTGGAATGATTTATGGTTCGATCGGTTGATTGGATTATTGGTTTGATTGATTGGTTGATATGATTGAATGATTGGTTGGTTGGTTTGATGAAACTGGTGGATTGATTAGATTGCATATGATATGATTGAATAGATCGATCGATTGATTGACATGACTGACTGACATGATTGATTGATTGATTTCTATTTGATTGGTCTGAATGCTTAATTGACTGATTGGTTTATGAATGACCGGTTGATTGATTGATTGATTGATTGATTGATTGATTGAATGACTGATTAAATGATTGATTGATTGGCTGGCTGATTGATTGACTGTAACAATTCAGTTATGTGATTGTATACCATTTACGGCCAAATGATTAATCCCAAAGTGTCTTTCAGTAGCATCCTCCTCTTCCTCCTCCTCCTCCTCCTCCTCCTCCTCCTCTTCTCCCCTCCTCCCTCTCTCTGCTCCTTTGCCCCTGCCCTCTCTCTGCTCCCCTCACCTCTCATCTCCTGCCCACGCCACAATACCCATTTCCTTTCCCCCCCTAGCCCCCTAACGGATCAGGGTCACATAGCATTTCTTTTAATGATTAAAGGGGAAAATATATATAAACATTAAAATAAAATACAATAAAGAGTAGAACAAAAACAGATCAATGAAAAATAAATACAATAAATAGGGTAAATATAAAAAATAGGATAAAATAGAATAAGGTAAAATAAAATTAAATAGATGAAAAAAAAGTAGAATGAAATGAAATCAGATTGAATAAATTGAAATAGAATGAAAGAGAAGTTAGAATAAAATTATATAGAAGAAAAAAAAAAAAAAAAACAACAAAAAACGCCCGACAAACAACATGACGAAATAGGATAATTGAATTCCATAGACAAACTGGTTGGCCGACTATTTTATCAGGTTCTTCTCTCCTCCAGAGTTTTATTTCTTCTCGACTCCATCCTCACAGCGGAATAGAAACGCTGGGTTATTGTTAACAAATTAAGTACACATAAGTACCCCTTAACTACCCCTCCCTCCTCTCCCTCCCACCAATCTCCCTCCCCCTCCGTCTTCTAATCAATACAGACATAACATACCCTCTCCCATCCCCCCTGTCTGCTCACCCCTCCCCCTCTCCTTGCCCATCCCCTCCTCCCTCACCCTTCCCCCTCCCCTCTGTCCTTCCTCCCTACTCCCTCCCCCTCCCCTCTACCTTTCCCTTCCTTACCCCATCCCTCCCTGTCTCCTCCCCTTCTCGCATTCTCTTCCCCTCCCTTTCCCCTAATACACAAATTAATTACCCCCTCCCCTCCAATCCTCTTCCCCTCACCATTCCGTTCTCCCAGCACTCCTCCGGCTCCTCCCCCTCCCTTAACCTTCCCCTCTCCTGCACCCCACTTCCTCCCTCTCACATACCCTCCCCTCCTCCCCTCCCACCTCCTATCCTCACCTCTCTTCTCCTCCCCTTTCCTCCCCCTCCCTCCCCTCTTCTCCATCGATCCCTCCATTCCCCTCAGAACCCTCCGCTCCCCTTCCCTCTTCCCCATATCACTCCCCTTCCTCTTCCCTCTTCCCTCTCCTCACTCTCCCCTCCCCCCTCCTCCTCCCTTCTCCTCACACTCCCCTCCATCCTCCCTTCTTCTTACCCTCCCCTCCCTCCGCCCTGCCCCTCTCCTCCCATCTCCTCACCCACCCTCTCACCCTCCCCTCTTCTCTCTCCGCCCCTCCCCTCACCTCTTCCTCTCGCCCTCCACCCACCTCCCTCCTCCCCTTCTCCCTCTCCTACCTCGTCCCCCTCCATAATCCCCTCCCTCTGGATAACCCTCGTCCCCTCCCCTTCCCACCTTTCCCAAACCCTTCCCCCCCACTCTTCTCATCCTCTCCCTCCTCCCCTTTCCAGCCTCCACCACCCTCTTGCCCTATCCCCATTCCCCCTTCCTCTCACCCTTCCTCTAAACTACCCCACCCCTCCCCTCTACTCAACGTCCCTCCTCTCTCCCTCCCCCTCTCCCCTCCCTCTCTACCTCTCCCTCCCCTCCCCCTTCCTCTCTCTATCCCCCTCTCCCTCTTCCCATCTCCCCATTCACTCATCCTCCCATCCCCCTCACACTCTCCCCCTCCCCTTGTCCCTCTCTTCCACCCCTCTCCCCTTCTCTCTCCTTAAATCCTCCCTCTCTCCCTCCCTCTCCCCTCTCCCCTCCCTCTCCCCCTCCCTCTCCCCCTTCCCCTCCCCCTCCCTCTCCCCCCTCCCCCTCCCCCTCCCTCCCTCCCCCCCTCCCCACAATCTCCCTCCCCCTCCCTCAACTCCCCCTCTCTCCCCTCCCTTCTACCCCTCTCCCCCTCCCTCTTCCCCTCCCCTCTCAGACCGCCTCGAACTGCACAACCTACCTCTCTATCCCATGCTAACTACATAAGATTCCTCAGCATTCCCCTCTCCCCTCCCCCCACTCGCATTCCCCCTCTCGCCCCTCCTCCCCTCTCCCCTCCCCCCTCTCCCCTCCCCCCTCCCCCTCTCTCCCTCCCCCCCACCGGGTTACTGTGGTCTGGGAGGCCGAATGTGTAAATTGGCAGTTTGCGCGCTATGGCAAGGTGGTTCGGAGGGGCTCATTAAGTCCCAAATTACTCCCTCGGAACTCCACACTTAATACTCCGGGATGGCAACACAGTAACAAGGATTAGCCTTTCGTAGGCAGTCCTGAGCTCTCTTTGCTCCCTCGCTTCCTCATTCTCTAGCTCTCTCTCTCTCTCTCATCTCCTCTCTCTCCTCTCTCTCTCTCTCACTTCCTCATCCCTCTCTCGGCTCCTCCTCTCATCTCTCTCTCTCTCCCTCTCCACCCTCTCTCTCTCTCATCGCTCTTTCGCTCTCTAGTTTTTCTTTCTCTCTCCCTTTCTCTCTCTCATCTTTCTATCTATTTCATCTATCTTTCTTTGTTATCTTTCTCTCTCCCTCTCTCTATCTCTGTCTACCTTTATCTCTGTCTTTTTCTGTCCCTCGCTCCATATTATTATATATACATATATATATATATATATATAGACATAATAAATATATATATATATATATATATTTATATACACATACACACACACGTGTATATATATATATATGTATGTGTAAATATATATATATTATATATAGTATATATATTAATATATATATATATATATATATATATATATATAAATAAATATAAGTATATGATTATATAGATAGATGTCAGCCCCCCCTCTAGTTCTTTCATCTACCTTCCCCAAACCCCAACCCAACTCCTCTCCACTTCACCCTCCATCCACGCTTCCATCCTTTACCCGCCACCCCTTCTAGCCCCCCTCCCCCCCACCCCCCAACTCCCTCGATACTTTAGTGATTTGGACTCTGGACCCCAATCGGGCCCAAATAGAGATTTCGGGTCTTTGGTTCCATCCCGTGATGGCCTTTTCCTCCGGTTAAGTGATGCCCGCTCAGCAAATCTGATGTATGTATACAAGATAATAATGATAAATATAATAATAATGATAATAATAATAATAATAATAATAAATAAATTCAATAAATAATAATAGTAAATAATAATAATACAATAGATAATGATAATGTTAATGATAATGAAAATTAATAATAATAATAATAATAATAATAATAATAATAATAATAATAATAATAATCAATAATAATATAATAATCATAAATAATAATAATAATATTATATAATCAATAATAATAATAATAATAATAATAATAATGATAATAATAATAATAATAAAAAAGATAATAATAATAATAATAATCAATGGTTTTTATTGGCTATAGCAGCATTTCTGCTGGAAAATATACATCAATACAAGATTAAAACAATATAAAATTATGACAGTGAGAAGACGTTTACAAGCATTTCAAAAAACTAGACAAAAACAGCAGGCCAAGTCATAGGTGGTGTAGTACAACAATGTATGTATGTATGGTATGTATGTATGTATGTAATGATAATGTAATGTATGTTAAGTAATGTTAGAATGTAATGTACGTATGTATGCATGTACGTATGTATGCATGTATGTACGTATGTAATTCAATGTGCAAGTTAACGCTGCACATGTACCTGTCTTCCTATCTTGATCAAATACAGTTTGATCTCAACTTCTACATCGTTTCTAACATTAACGAAGATTTATGACCAGACATTCAAAACAAACTTCCCTATATATCAATACGTCTCAGTTCCCGACATAAGAAGACATAAATCTCTTCCCTTTTTATTAAGAAAAGGAAAGAAATCCGATTAAGAAGAATCTACTTCTTCATGGCCGGAGAACTACCTTACAAAAAAAAAAAAAAAAAAAAAAAAAAAAAAAAAACTAATCTTGCAAGATTGGTCAGAGTTTTTGCTGACCTCAGAGGTTCCCCCTTCCAATCAAGGGCTGCAGAGAAACGACTCGCTCGGAAGGCTGAATAACCACACAGCCATAAACTGACGAGAACCGCAAGCTGACCCTCCTAATAAAACTACTGGAAGGCATTATTAATTTTGTCCAACCCCATCACTTCACTCCGCTGGCGGAAGGTTCCCTACGGAAAAAATAAGACCAATTCCAGAACGTAGGTAAGTCTTGGGTCACAGGAGGAGGCTTTGTCATGGTAATACGAAGAGAAAGGGGAATTATCTCTGAGTTACTACTGTGACTAAGTGTCCGATTGGCGTTAAATTAAGTATTTCAGCTGACAGCTGCTACAACTGTAAACAGCAATAAATTTAGATAAACCAGATATGTCCCTTTCTTCTCTCTAAAGTCTTGATTGCACGATACTGAAGCAAGGTTATGATGACCAACATGAATTTCCACAATAACAAACATGTGGAAAAGAAAGGTTGTGTACTTCAAACAGAAACAATAGATGAATGTATATATATATATAATAATATATATATCTATATATATATATATATAATATATATATGTGTGTGTGTGTGTGTGTGTGTGTGTGTGTGTGTGTGTGTGTTGTGTATGTTTAAGACAGAATTGAAATTTTTTAGAAGTTCTGCCAAGGAATATTCGAACCCTGACCTGTGAGTGCAATAATCACGAAGCCAAGACGCTAGCAACCGAGCTATGTGCGATGGTACAAAAGAACTGTAACAAGTCCCAGACCCATACTTCACGTAGCTGCAGAAGACGTAGTCTCATTTTTCATATCCAATCCCCAATATTAGGCGAGCCCCTCCGAACAAGTGGTGTATGTTAAAGACATCTTCTGTAGCTAATGTTGAAGTGTGGTCGGGGAACTTGTCTAAACCTAACCTACACCTAGCCTAGCCTAACCTAGCCTAGCCTAACCTAACATAACATAACCTACCTAACCTAACCTAACTAAACTAGTTTAAACTAACCTAACCTAACCTAACCTAAACTGACCTAGAGCTAACCTAACTTGATCTAAATTGACCTGACCTAACCTAACCTAACCTACCAACAAGAAGCCTAACCCGAGCCTAACCAAGCCAAGTCCTAGCCTAGCCCTAGTCTAGCCTAGTCTAGCCTAGCCTAGCCTAGCCTAGCCTAACCTAACGTATCCTAACCTAACCTAACATAATATGTCATACCCAAGCCTAACTTGACCTAAACCTAACCCAACCTAACTTAACCTAATTTAACGAAGCCTAACCTAACCTAGCCTAACCTACACTAGAGCTAATTTAGGGTAAAGAGTCTAACAGTTGATCAATGTGGGGGGGGGGGTCCACAATCGACCCCTTTACCAATCAAAGTCTGGTGATTGGCTACCACGCCCACTCACATAACATGAATCATAAGTAATCGCCTCATTAGCCAATCACAGAACGCCAACAACGTCACATTGGTGGGAGGAGCCTATTTACCCATTCCCAAAATGAACAACCTCCCAGTAAAAGTGACAGCCTGGTCGTTAGCATGTGATTGCTCTCGCCCCTCCCTTCCCCCCTCTCACCCTCCCATTCCCCCCCGTGACGTCACGGTAGTAAATCATTAGGACCAATGCAGTTGTTTACGTTTGAACTACACCGGTCATCAATTTAGGAGACTTTTACAACCTTTATTTGTTCTATCCGACCGAACATCACCTAATCAATTTCCATCCTCAGCAAGCCATCAACTCGGTAACCTACTTCCTTGTTATCAATTCCTCCTCCATCCCCTCTCTCCACTAAATTGATGTCGTCAGGTGATTTTAATCAAATGCAAAAGACGTAAACGTGTTTCTTTTTCCTCTCCCCCTCGCCTTCCTCTCTCTCTCCCTCACCCTCTCCCTCTCCCTTCCCCTACCCCATCACTTCCCTCCCCCTCCCCCTCCCTCCCTCCCCCTTCCGTTCCCCTTCCCCCTCTCTCCCCATCCCTTTCCCCCGCCCCTCCCCTCCAATCTTCCTCTCCTCTCTCCCCCTCCCTTCCCTCTCCCCCTGCCTTTCCCCTCCCTCCTCTCTTCTCCCTCTCCCCCTCCCCCTCTCCCCCCTCCCCTCTCCTTCCGTACTGGTTGGCACTTTTCCTTGCCGCCAGCCAACATCTTTCATCTCATTGACATCCTACCGGGTAGCAAAAATCCTGTTCACTACTAGTGGTTTTAAACCGCGCGGAATTCGCGGTGGTACAACAGAGCTAAGGGGAAAAAATGCGGCGGTTGTGTGTGAACGCCTCCATTTGAATTACATTGTAGTTTGAAACAAGGGCGTCTCAAACCGCGGCGGTATCAAACCGCGGCGGTTCAAACCGCTAATGTGGAACAGACCCTACTTATAGTTTGTCTTAGGCGCAAGATTTTATGCAGAACAGGATAGAAACGCTGGTAAGGACACAAAGTTCATTTGAAGACGAAATAAAAAATATTTTCTATTTATTCATAGATCCAATTCATGTGATAGTTTTAATGAAATAATTTAACCATTCAGCCAAACTAATTAATTGGTTAGTCTATTCATTGTATATTTACTAGCTTATTTAACACACACGTAATTTATTTATTAATTAATTTATTTAGACGTCTAATTATTCATTTGTTTTATTCTATAATACCTATGATTTTTTACATTTACTATTTAATTTATCTATTTTTATTCATAAACTTTATATATTTATTGACCTACTTA
>NC_134786.1:1228203-1230149 GCF_046742065.1 Oratosquilla oratoria
TATAAGTCTGTATACAAGATCTGAGCTCTTATCCGCGAGGGTAATAGCTGGCGACCACGAGTCCAGCACGTTATCTCAGATCATAGGGAATCATGGATATATACATACATACACGCACACAGACACACAAACACACCTACATATATATATATATATATATGTATATATATATATATATATATATATATATATATATATATATATGCGTTTGGGCTGACAAACAATCACTGCTGTGGATAGGACTGCGGGATTCGAACTTAGATGATGATGCCCTACGAACTCGCTCTCTGCCGATAGGACTCGCCCCGCCCTCAGTTCGATCTGACGCCCACAATCTCTCGCGCCCACAATATCTCGCCCTGGGCTATTTAGGTTTTCGATTAATCATTATTCCCCGAGCTGGGTCAGCCCCATTCAATCCCGGTGACCCAAGACGAGGTCAAATCCGACCCGTCAACGGGAGGTCACAGAGATTCTTCTTCTCTTTGTTGGAGGGAAGAAAAGATGTGGGGGGAGGATGTAAAGGCGTGAATGAGGCTCAGGGAGAGAGGAGGGGGGGAGGACGGAGGAGGAGGAAGAGGAGGGAGGAAGGAGGAGGAGGGAGGAGGAGGAAGATGAGGGAGGAATGAGATGGAGGAGGGAGGAAAGGAGGATGGAGGAAGAGAGGAGGGAAGAAGGGAAGAGGGAGGAGAGAGGAGGGAGGAGAGAGGAGGGAGGAGGAGGGAGGAAGGAGGAGGAGGAGGGAGGAAGGGAGGAGGGGGGCGTAGGGGGAGAAAGAAGGGAGTAGTAGGAGGAGGGAGGAAGGGAGAAGGGAGTAAGGGAGGAAGAAGGAGGAAGAAAGAGGGAGAGAGGAGGAGGAGGAGGAGGAGGAGGAGAAGGGATTAATTGGAGGTAGGGAGGAAGGAGGAGAAGGAAGGAAGGAGGATTTAAAGGCGTGAATAGGGGTCACGAAAGGAAGAGGGAGGAGGGAAGTGAGGAGAGGGGGAGGGTGGAGGGAGGAAAGGAGGAGGAAGAAGGGCGGGAGGGTGGAGGGAGGAAGAAGGGACGAGAGGGTTTAGGAGGGTGGAAGGAGGAAGGAAGGAGAAAGGGACGAGGGAGGAGGGAGTAGGAAGAAAAGATGAGGGGGTCGGGGAGGGGGAGGGCGGACGGTGGCCGGGTGTAGAGAGGAAGAGAGGGGGAGGGAGAGGAGCAGGTGGGAGGGCGAGGAGGAGGGGGAAGAGAGGAGGGGCGTCGAAGCGAGGGGAGAGGACGAAGCGAGGAGGAAGAAAAGGGCCGGCGGAGGGGGAGGGAGAGAGGAGAGAGGAGAAGAGGTGGAGGAGGGCCTGGGAGGAGGGGGGAGGAGGGTCGGGAGGGAGGAGAGGAGTGACAAGAAGGAGGAAGGGAGGAAGGAGGAGTGGAAAATCTCAGGCCCCCACAGTGAGAGGAATATGATGGAGATGGACGGCCGAGTAGGGACTGGTCGATTTTTTAGGGTAGGTCTTGAATCAGACCTCCCACATATACCGACACAGGCTCAAATTATTTCTTTAAATATATATGTACATAATTTGATAATATACTGCCAACAGATATCTCAGAAACTTGTGCAATATCATCTCTACCAAGTACACATGTTGTAATATACATATATGTATGCCTGCATACATACATACCTATACATATACGTATACATATAGAGCGAAACCGGTCAGAAATACAACTCAGGAACTCGGAACTAGACCCGTGACTTCTTTTTCCACCTTCATCACCATACATACCATATACATATACATGTACACATGTACCATATATATACAAATACATATACATATACATATACATATACATATACACATACATATACATATACATATAACATATACATATACATATATATATATACATATATAATATAATGCATATACTCATACATATAATTATACATATACATATACATATACATATGA
>NC_134786.1:1230649-1235649 GCF_046742065.1 Oratosquilla oratoria
CGACTCCGCAAAGAAAGGAATAATGAGAAATCGTAATCAAATTCTGAGTGTTTGCTAAGGTTGTGGATGCTCCCGCTCACTTAATGATGAGAATGTTGCCATGGCCGAGTTCTTAATTTGTTGTCTTGAAGCCCTTCGAGCGTGGAACGGCCGTGCGCAAAGTAGGCGAATTTGCTGGACTTGGAGAAGTTCTATGACAACATTGTTTAATTTGCTCCCATGATGCTCACGGGTTTTGAGCTATTTCAGACCAAATTTGCGAATTTGTTGGATTTGAATAAGCTGTATGACAGGGTTTTTCAATTTACTCGTTTTGTGTTTCATGGGTTGTAAACTATTCCAGTCTGAATATAAAGATTTCTGGATTTGGATGAGCTGTATGACAGGGTTTTTCAATTTGCTCGTAAACTATACCAGTGGTGCTTTTGGGTCCGGACCGTGATTTTTGATATTTTTATTATGTCGGTTTGCCATTTATTTGCCTTTTGTTATTCTTGTGGACACTTTGTAATCAAATTTCTTTGTGTCTTTTAGTCTTGGTTTTTGTTTTTGTTTTATTTTATGGTTTGATTTGTACTGATAAGTACATACAGGACAGTTAGAGCGGTGGCAGATGACTCGTGTAGTGCTTTTGTGTCTGGTCTGTGCCATTTGATATTTTCTTTTTGCCCCTTTTAATTGTATTTCTTATTTTCGGTGACACTCTGTACTTACTCTGTTATCAATTTCTGGGTGTCGTTTAGAATTGGTTTTGTTCCATTTATTATGACATGTGTTAATGAGGTTTTGGTCAATTCTTTTCATTTGGGTGACGCTTTACACAAATTTGTAATTACCGATTTTGTCATTCGGAATGGGTTTTGATTTTGTGCAACTTTGTAACACACCGGTGGGAAGCCTGTCCCAGAGAACTATTCGAGGGTGTGGGGGAGGGGGGATTGGGGGGGGGGGGCCACTATTTACAATGCAATCCTTTTGGCTTACGTATGTATAGTCCCGTGAGGACGACACCCGGACGAGGAGTGCGAAACGTCCGGACAATCAAACATTCTGTTATACTACTGAGTCCAGTTATTCTCGAAATTTTTCAGCGCGATATATCACATGGCGCATGCTCCGGGAACTCACAGCTCTTTACGAACACATATAATATATATACATATATATAGCCTATCTATATGATTATATATATATATATGAATATAGTCTGATATAAATATCCATATATATTACATATATACAAAATTATTATAGGGGGGGGTGGGGGGAGGTGGGGGAGGGGGGGGGGTTAGGGGGGGTATGGAGGTTATATATGATATAGATATATATATATAAACCACTACATATATATATACAAAAATAGTATAGTATATATATATATATATAATGAATCTTATATCGTCTCCCAAATTCCCTCTTTGGTGGCTGTTAGAAAGATCGGATATAGGAGGGATTGATGTACAGTATTTAATTACGAAGAGTGGATAACAATGTGTTCATGTCTAAGTCACTACTATAGGTTTATATTCCTAGTAACTCTTATCACAAAGTTCTGTTTTTTATCTTATAAAGTGCCTCTTTTATACGAGCCTGACTGACTTGTATATAGAGTAACAAATAAATCTATAAAGTGACTTTAAAGCGATACTGAGTACAAAGGCCAATAAGAAACGGTCAAGCGCTAACAGTCATTGTGACAATACAACTGACAGGATCTACGACCTTTCTTGACAAAAGAAACAAGAACTCCGAATAAATCAATGAATAGCGCAATAAATAAAAGAGTTCTGCTCCCAGCATATTCCCTTCGTCACGGGCCATAATGTCTTACCAATTTTCCCCTATTTAATTAGATTGAAATAATATCAAGTAAATGCATTCTGGCTTTGGTTCTATCAAATGTTACTAGACATAGCCTTCAGTACTGTACATCGGGGAGGAGAGTACGTGGAATGCGAACTCGATCATCCTATCCCCACATGTTTAAGCCGCCTTCTGGTGGGACATGGAAACGAACCCGGTGTACAGGAGCGCTGGTCCTAGCCTACGACACAACACAAGTTTGTCCTTGCATGACGTGTCAGAAATACAATCCCACCGTCGTTTTATCGTGCGTGTGTGTGTGGTTGTTGTGTGTGTTGTGTGTGTGTCGTAGGGTGGTGTGTTTAGGTGTGTGTGTGTGTGTGTACGTGTGTGGTAGCGGCTGTGTTTACTTGGTTGTACGGAAAAGATTAGAAGAGGACAACAACAGAAACAGTGGCAGGGACAGATAGAAAGAAAGAGAGGACAAAGAAACAAGGAGAGAGCACGGAGAGAGACAGAAAGAGTGAGAGAGAGATATAGAGAAAGAGAGGTAGAGCGAGAGAGAGTGAGAGATACAGAGGGAAAGAATATGTGGTGATAATCCATCTATAGTATATACATATACTGTATATGTATATGTATATATATATATGTATGTATATTATAGATATATGTACATTATATATAGATGTATATATATTATATAAAATATATAATATATACAAATATATATATATATTATATATATATATATAATTCCGACAGTTGACCCCGGATTCGAACACATGACTTGCGCGTAGTCAACTGTCGGAATTATTTGATTGACATCGTCGTCATTGGCGATTCTATTCATATGTATATATATATATATATATATATATATATATATATATATATGTATGTATATATACATATATATTATACACACACACACACATATATATATATATTTATATATGTATGCATGTATGAATGTATGTATGCATGTGTAAGCTTGTGCATCCATGTGTATCTTTGTTTACATGACCGGATCCCGACTTACTCGTATGTCACCAAATGAGTGACCGAGTGGCTGCCAGAGTGACTGAGCACGCAAGTCAGCCCGCTTGGTGGCACCGGGACAGGTCATACCAGGTCAGGTCGGGTCACGTGACCCGGGGACGATTCGTCATCATGTCAGTAAACAGGAGGTGTTGGATGGCTTCTGACCCCTTGAGTGATGGTGGCGTCGTGTCAAATGTACCTATGGGGCTAAATGTGTGTGTGTGTGTGTGTGTGTGTGTGTGTGTGTGTGTGTGTGTGTGTGTGTGTGTGTGTGTGTGTGTGTGTGTGTGTGTGTGTGTGTGTGGGTGTTGTGTGTGTGTGTGTGTGTGTGTGTGTGAGTGTGTGTGTGTGTGTGTGTGGTGTGTGTGTGTGTGTGTGTGTGTGTGTGTGTGTTGTATATGTGTGTGTGTTGTGTATGTATGTGTGTGTGTGTGTGTGTTTGAGTGTGTGTGTGTGTGTGTGTTTTGTGTTGGTTGTGAGTGTGTGTGTGTGTGTTTTGTGTGTGTGTGTGTGTGGGTGTGTGTGTGCGTGTGTGTTGTTGTGGGTGTGTGTGTGTGTGTGTGTGTGTGTGTGTGTATGTGTGTGTGTGTGTGTGGTGTGCGTATGTGCGTGTGGTGTGTGTGTGTGTGTGTGTGTGTGTGTGTAGGTGTTGATGTGTGCGTGTTTGTGTGTGTGTGTGTGTGTGTGTGTGTGTGTGTGCGTGTGTGTGTATGTTGTGTATGTGTGTGCGTGTGTGTGTGTGTGTGTTTGTGTGTGCGCGTGTGTTTGTGTGTGTATGCATATGTGTGTGTATGTGTGTGCGTGCTCGTGTAAAATTATATTATATATATATATATATATATGTATATATATATATATATAAACACACACACACACACACACACACACACACACACACACACACACACACACACACACACACACACACACAGACACACACACACACACACACACATACACACACACACACACACCTATAAAATTGGTGAGAAAAGAAAAGTGCACTCGGAAAGGAACCTTGGAGTAATAATCAGCAAAGACAACACCGGATAAACATATAAACAAAAAAAGTCGGAGAAACCTTCAATCTATTAAGGTCGATGAAAGTGGCGTTTGATTACTTGGATGAAGGAATGATTAAAAAAATATCATTTACATTGATTAGACCAAAACTGGAATACGTAGCGACACTATGGACACCCATTACTAAAAAGAATATAAAGAAACTAGAAAGAATAAAGAGAGCAACGACAAAGTTGGCACCAGCTCTTTCCAAATTAACATACGAACAAAGATTATCGAAATTGGAATGACCAACACTGGGGTAGAGAAGAGAAAGAGGTGATCTACTGACTATATTTGGAATCATGAAAGGAATGGAAATCCTTGAAAAGAATGATTTATTAAAAATTGACAATGGAAAAACAAGAGGTCATGAAAAGAAACTCAAAAAGGACAACTATAGAAGAGATCGGAAAAAGAATAGCTTCACACACAGACTGCTGGATATCTGGAATAAGTTAAATAAAGAAACAGTGTGTGCAAATACTATTCAAGATACAAAGACGGGTTACCACGAACATAACTCTCTTCCCGTGTAATACAACTAGGTAAATACAACCAGGTAAATACACACACATACACACACACACACACACACACACACACACACACACACACACACACACACACACACACACACACACACACACACACACACACACACACACACACACACACACACACACACACCCACACACACACACACACACACACACACACACACACACACATTTACACACACACACACATACACACACACACACACACACACACACACACACACACACACACACACACACACACACACACACACACACACACACACACACACACACACACACACACACACACACACACACACACACACACACACACACACATTCATCTTCGCCTGGAGGAGGGAGGACCGGAAGGGCCGCGAAGAGAGGAAGGAAAACAGAGAGGACGAAGGGGGAAGATTGACCAAACAGAATCGTGGGACTAAATATTTGGTCAACTTCGCTTCAACGTTCAATCTCAATTCTGCCGTGCCTAGAGACCCTTTGACCCTAGATGTGTGTGGCAGAATCCTTTACGCAGACTTGGCAGAA
>NC_134786.1:1238149-1243149 GCF_046742065.1 Oratosquilla oratoria
GAGTCACCAGTTCTCTTGTTTGTGTTTTTGTGGTTGGCAATGTAAAGTGATTCAATTATTTTCCGTTGTTTCTTGTGTAGTCCTTTAGCTAGAATGGTGGAACCCTCCCAGTTAGGCAAATGTCCCTCACACACCCCCAAATGGAAGCCCTCTCCCTTGGTCTAAAATTCAGCAACCAACATTAACCCAAAGAAATTGAACGACTACATAGGGAAGAAACTACAACTGGAAGGACAGCGACATCGAGTCCGGCTCAAACAAGTGTTCTATTATGCTGTTTCCATTGCAGCCAGGACAACAGCAAGACCATCCCCAGGAGATACGTTCGCGCCCTTCAAGAACTCCTAAACAATGAAGACATCAACATCACGACCGCCGACAAAGGAGGTGGCGATGTCAACATGAACAAGAGGGACAACACCAACAAAATGGAACGTTTACTCTCTGACCAATCCACATATTGTAAACAAAGGGACGGTACAGCCAGCAAAGAAGCCAAGAAGTTCAACACCGACATCAGAAGAATCCTCAAAAGAACCGAAAAGGGAAAAAGACTCCTCTACCTCCTAGAGGAAGACCCAACAATCCCATCCATGAAAGGACTTCCGAAAATCCACAAACAGGACATTCCCCTCCGACCTATAACTTCTGGCATAGGCAGCGCACCACACAGACTAGCCAAGCTATTAGCCAAACCTCTTTCATCCTCCTTAGTAGCATTAGCGGAACACACCTTGAGAAACTCCTCCGACCTAATAGACAAACTCAACACAGTTGACTTCACAGACCAACGCCTGATAAGCTTTGACATTACTTCCCTCTACACAAACGTAACAATAGACGGTGCCCTTCGGGCTGTTAAAGAAACAGTACAACACATTGACACCGACAACTTACCCATCAACAAGCGTGACTACTTGGAGTTGGTGGATAGGTGCATAAAATTTGGTTCTTTTGCTTTTAACAAGCAGGAATAACAGACAACATGAGGGGCTTTCCAATGGGGTCTCCATTGAGTGCGGTGGCAGCATCGCGCTACATGGAGACTTTGGAAAGGGACCACCCTCTGCATATCGTCCCAGCTAACTCCAAGTGGTACCGTTATGTTGACGACATCCTCTTCATTTCACACAAAACAAACGACACAAGAAACATACTGGAACAACTGAACAACGTGGACAAAAGAATTAAATTCACAGTAGAGGAAGAGACCAACGATTCCCTACCTTTCCTAGACGCTGTCGTCATCAGATCGGACAGCAGCGCTAGGTTCAAGGTATACCGTAAACCGACAAACAAAGACGACTTCATCCACTATTTAGCGCACACGACGAGAAGACCAAATCAGGGGTTATCATTGGGTTTTACCTTAGGGCTCTTAGAATATGCAGCGAGAGTATTTTACAAGAGGAAATTGAATACGTAACCGCTGCGTTTCAGGAACCTAAGGTACCCAGAGGGCATGTTAGGGACGTCACTACGGAAAGCCATTAAAATCAGACAGAGGAAAGGATGTGAAGAGAGGACAGATTTACGATACCTTGTGGTTCCTAACTCTGGCCTCTCTCACATGCTTTCCAAAACGTTGAGACAGACAGGACTCATCATAGTAAATGACACAGGGAAGAAAATAGGACACTTGACCACCAACAGAACCAAGACAAACCGTGACAATAGCATCGTTTACAAAATTCCCTGCAAAGGATGTGACTGTGCATACTACGGAGAGACATACAGAGGACTTAACAGCAGACTCAAGGAACACAAAGCGGACATTAGACACCACCGAGAAACCAACGCTCCTAGTTAACCACATTGACACAGAGGGACATTTACCTAACTGGGAGGGTTCCACCATTCTAGCTAAAGGACTACACAAGAAACAACGGAAAATAATTGAATCACTTTACATTGCCAACCACAAAAAACACAAACAAGAGAACTGGTGACTTGAAATGGACAAAATCTACCGCGACACTTGCCCTCCAAGAATGGCTTCCCAGACCCCCCGACCCTAAGTAGATACCTTTTTCCCACTTCGGCCTACCCTCTCCAGCTTTCTTCCTTTCACTCTGAAGTTCCTCCATGCTACCTTGCCCCAACTTTTTATCATGATTTATTCTTTTAATGCTATTTGTTACTATTTATTTTCAACACTATTTATTATTATCATTGTTATTATAACTATTATTTATTTATTACTCTCATTTATAATTTTATCATTACGTTTTTATTCTTATTATTACAATCTTTATTATTATTACTTTCTTTATTATCATTATTGTTATTATTATTGTTACTATTTAAATATTTATTAATTTTTCGTTTTTATTATCATTGTTTTCACCATTATTGTCATAATTAATATTAATAATTTTAATTTCTTGGTTATTAGTATTATCGTTTTTATTCTTATTATTGTTTTTATTACTATTACTTTTATTTTATTGTTATTATTTCCTGTATTGCTACTATCATTTTTTGTTATTATTGTTAATATTATTATTTAAATATTTATCTTCATCGTTATCATTACTATTGTTACATTTTCTATTAATAATTTCTTTGGTATTAGTGTTATCATATTTAATTGTAAAAACGTCTTCATTGTTACGTGAGCCACAATGTGATGTTCACATTCGCCACCAACTATGGTAACTCGGAGAGGTGGTGAGGTCCACCCCATATATATAATGCCCACAGCCCGTTTGTACACATATTCCTTTGAAAAAGCATACCTGCGAAACTAGTCTGGAATAAACTCAAGACCAAAGACTCCTGTGTTTCCTATTCCGCTTACATCATATATATATATATGTATACACCTGGTATAAGCAATTTCATATAGGGCAGAAGCATATGTGTGTTGGGTTAAGGATGTATTCGTGCCTTGGCTGGCTACCTCACTTACAAGTGGAACGAAGCTTTTTTAATAATAGATACATGCATACGTATATTTATGCATACATATATACATACATCCATACATGCATGCTTACATGTATACGTACAGTACATACATACATACATACATACATACATACATACATATACATACATACATACATACATACATACATACATACATACATACATACACACATACATACACTCATACATACATACATACATGCATGCATACATACATACATACATACATACATTCATACACACATACATGCATACATACATACATACATACATACATACATACATACATACATACATACATACATACATACATACATACATACATACATACATACATACATACATACATACATACATACATACATACATATCATGCATGTGTGTATGTGTGCACGTCCCCTCCTATCCCTAGAAGCGTCTCCGATCAGGGAACTGAACATTTGCGTACAAGACCACATGCTTAAACATTCATCGCGTCCCTTCAGTCGTCCTCCACCTCCTCCCTATTTTTCTTCCTCTCTTCTCTGTCCTCTTCCCTCTCTTCCCCTTCTTCCCTCCCCCCTTCCGACTCTTCCCCTCGTTTCCTCTCGTCCTACCCTCTTTCCCCCTCTCGTCCTCCCCTCTTCCCCCCCCTGTCGTCCTCCCCTCTTCCTCCCCTTTCCCCCCCTCTTAGTTTCAACCGCAGTTAGGACCCTGGGCGTGCATGTGGAGTGTGGACTTCATGCCAACACGGCCTTCCACCCTCCTTCGAGTCCATGGGGAGTCGTTGGCACTGGGCCGCGGGTGCCAACTCCTAAAGGTTGCCAGAGGTCAAGAAAAGGACATACAACGTGTAGAAATAGGACATATACATATAGAAAAGGACAATCCCAAATTGGATATCTGTGACCAATATAAGGGAAAAGGAAAATTTCAATGTGTCGATTCTAAACGGGTGCAGGTGAAGAAAAGGACATTTGTTAAAATTAGGACATAATTATATAAAAAGGACAACATGTGAAGGGCCTTTTCACATAAAAAATCATCATTTTTGAACGAGGTGTTCTGCCTATAGGGTTGCCAAAAACGAAGAAAAGGACATACAAAGGGTGTGAATAAAACATATATAAAGGACAATTCTAAATAGGACATCTATAAAAAAATGACAAAATAATTATCAATCTTTTCATCACGAGGTTTTATCTAAATGTGTTTAAACAGAATTTCTAAAAACTGAATGAATGAAATAGAAATAAATAGATATAGCAGTAAATAAACCAATAGATAAATAGAAATAGAGAAATAGATGAATATGTAAATAGTAAAAAATAAGTAAAGAAACAAACAGATTAATTATTATCTATATTCATATATCTATAAATGTATAGGAAATCGATGCATAAAAACAAATAAAAATATAAATGAACAAATACATAAACAAGAATTATCAAATAAATAAATAAACACAACTTGATAAACGAATAGATAGAAAAAATAAATAAACAAATAAACAAATTGATGAATAAAAAGAAAATCTTCATTTTCCCCTTTCCTTCTCGTCTCTGACTTTCCCGCGGTTGTTGGATTATTTGTCGTTTTTTTTTTTTTTTTTCTTCTCTCTGGTGCCTCCATTACCAGCTTTGGTCCATTTTTCTTTCCTTCCTTCTGTTCAAGAATTAGTTCCTTCTTTCCTTTCCCTCTGTCATCTTTATCGCCACTTGTCTGGTCTATTTTTGGTTTCGCTGTGCTCTTCTTATGCAAAATCTTCTTTCTTTTCTTCTTTCTTCTTTTCTTTCTTTCTTTCTTTCTTTCTTTCTTTCTTTCTTTCTTTCTTTCTTTCCTCCTTCCTTTCTTTCTTTCTTTCTTTCTTTCCTCCTTTCTTTCTTTCTTTTTCCTTTCTTTCATTCATTCTTTTTTTTTCTTTCTTTCTTTCTTTCTTTCTTTCTTTCTTTCTTTCTTTCTTTCTTTTTCCTTTCTTTTATTCATTCCTTCTTTCTTTCTCTTTAACTTTTTCCTTTCTTTCTTTCTTTCTTTCATTCATTCATTCTTTCTTTCTTTCTTTTTTCCTTTCTTTCATTCATTCCTTCTTT
>NC_134786.1:1248149-1255649 GCF_046742065.1 Oratosquilla oratoria
CTTTTTCTTCTATTTCCTCATCCTTGATTTCTCCTCTTCCTCTTCCACAACTAAATATTTTTTCTTTTTGATTTATTTTTTATTATCTTCCACCCCTTCCACCCCTCCACATAAATGGTCGTTTCTCTTCTCGTCTCCACCTCTCTCTCAACCTCTTTATTTTCTCTTTATTATATTTTCTTTCTATCTCACTCTCCTGTACTCTACCAGCACCCTCCGCCTTCTAATTCATCTTCCTCCCCTTTCTCCTCCTCCTCCTCCTCCTCCTCCACGTCCCCCTCCTCCTCTCCTCTTTCTCCTCCACTCTTCCTCCTCCTCACGTTCTCCTCCTCCTCCTCCTCCTCCTCCACGTCCCCCTCTTCTTCCTACTCCTCCATCTCCTCCTCATCTCCTCCACGTTCCCCTCCTCGTCCTACTCCTCGTCCTCCCCTCTTCCTACTCCTCACTTCCTCCTCCTCTTCCTCCTCCTCCTCCTCCTCCTCCTCCTCCTCCTCCTCTCTATCTCTCCCTCCTCGCCTCCTCATTTTTATCTGTTTTTTACCTCCTCCTCCTCCTCCTCCTCCTCCTCCTCCTCCTCCTCCTCCTCCACGTCTCCCTCCTTCTCCCACTCCTCCTCCTCCTCCTCCTCCCCTCTTCCTACTCCTCACTTCCTCGTCACTTCCTCCTCCCACTCCTCCTCCTCTCCTCTTCCTCCTCCTCACTTCCTCCTCCTCCTCCACGTCCCCTCCTCCTCCCACTCCTCCTCCTCCCCTCTTCCTCCTCCTCACTTCCTCCTCCTCACTTCCTCCTCCTCCACGTCCCCTCCTCCCACTCCTCCTCCTCCTCCACGTCCCTTCCTCCCATTCCTCCTCCTCCCCTCTTCCTCCTCCTCACTTCCTCCTCCTCCTCCACGTCCCCTCCTCCTCCCACTCCTCCTCCTCACCTCTTCCTACTTCTCACTTCCTCTTCCTCCTCCTCCTCATCCCGCTTCTCATCCTTCTTCTCCTAGTCTTCCTTTTCTACTTCCTCCTCCTTTTCCCCTTTCTTCTTCTCTATCCTCTTTTCCTTCTACTCTTCCTCCTCCTTCATCTACTCTTCCTCTTTCGCTTCCTCCATGTCCTCTTTCTCCACTTTCTCTTATTCCACCGCTTACTCCACCTCCTCCTCTTTCTCACCCACTTCCTCCTACTCCTCCTCCTCCTCCTCCTCCTCCTCCCCCTCCTCCTGCTCCTCATCCTTCTTCTCCTACTCTTTTCCTCATCTCCTCCTCCTCCTCCTCCTCCTCCTCTTAATGACCTTCAAGTCCTTGGTCCATTTTTCAAATCTTTATTTTATTTTTATTTCATTTTTTATCTATTTATGTTTTCACATCACCTGTGACCTTTTGTTTGTCGTTCATCTTTTTACTTGTTTATTTATTTTATTTTATCTTTTACACAGTTCTGTAAATACTTAGGTGTCATGATAATAGGGAGGAAATAGGGAATTCGAGCCACTATTGGTGGAGAGCTTCTTGAGGAAATTAGTTCTCGTTTTTTTCAAAGGTGTTTAAAAGTCTAAAAATAACAAATAAATAAACAAGCAATTAAATATATAAACAAATAAATAAATAAATAAGTAAATGAACAAATAAATGAATAGATGAATAGAAAAAAAATAGATAAATAAATAGATAAATAATTAAATATAAATACATAAATAAATAAATAAACAAACAAACAAACAAACAAACAATTAAATAGATAAATAAATAAACATAAAAATAAATAAATATATTGATGTCCAGATACATAAACAAATAACTAGATGTATAAATAAATAGATTAAATTAACTTGATAACTGATTACAAAAATTATTGATTAATTTGTATATATGTATGCATAAACGAATAAAAAAGAATATAAATAGGTTCATAAATAGTGAATCATTAATCATGAAATCATAATTAATCAAACAAATAAAGAATAAAATAAAGAAATAAACAAAGAAATATTTTATAAAGAGATATATAAAGAGAGAGAGAGAGAGAGAGAGAGAGAGAGAGAGAGAGAGAGAGAGAGAGAGAGAGAGGGGGGGGAGGGAGAGGGAGGGAAGGAGAGAGGAAAAGAGAGAGAGAAAGAGGGAGAGAGAGTTGGGGATGGGAGAGAGAGAGAGAGAGAGAGAGAGAGAGGGAGAGAAAGAGAAAGAAGAACAGGAAGAAAAGCATACTATCTTGAAACCCAACAGCGGCTCCAGAATCTCGGACTGCTAGACCACAATTCTGTGAGCGCGGGTGGCTTATCCACAGAAGGACACTTAGATGCTTCCTTCTGGCTAACTCATGGAAGTAGGAAGTGAGAAACCATTGGTATGGCAGGCCCTGCCAATCATAGCAAGCATATATATATATATATATATAATATATATATATATATATATAATATATATATATATATATATATATATATATATATATATATATATATATATATATTTACCTTTGGGTCGTCTAAACGCCTGGCCCGGGTTCCGGGAATCGAACTCAAGACTACCTCCTCGAGAGATCGACATGGTATCTAGTATTCTACCTCTTAGAGAGGTTTCTATCTCTGTTTAGGGTTGGAACAGTTACATATCAAGTATGTTACCCAGAAATAATGAAAGATTATGAATAAGATAAAATAAAATAAAATTAAAGAAAATTAAGATAAAATTAAATGGAAAATAAAGAATATAAAGATATAAAATTTAAAACAGATATATCAAATTAAGATAAAATATGAAATATAAGATAGAATACATAATGAAATGTAAAATGTAAAAAGTCTTATTATACCTTCTTTTGGGATCCCATTTTATCTTATTTTTTTTTTTTTTTCTACTTGTCTATAGCAAAAGCCTTCCTCTGCCTTGTAAAGGAGGTACCCACTCCTTCCTTCCTCCTTCCTTCCTGCCTTCCTTCCTTCCCTCTTTCGTTCCATACTTTCTTCCTCCCTTCTATTTATCTTCTCTTCTTTCCTTCCTTCCTTCCTTCATTCATTCATTCATTCCTTCCTTCACACCTTCCTTACCTCTTTCCTTCCTTCCTTCCTTCCTTCTTTCCTTCCTTCCTTCCTTCTTTCCTTCCTTCCTTCCTCCCAACCTTCCCTCCCTTCCTTCCTTCTTTCCTTCTGTATTCGTTCCTCTTCTCTTTCCTTCTTTCTATCCTTCTTTCCTTCATTCTTTCTTATCTTTACGTGGCTTATGGCCAGTCATCCTTCCTACGCTGCTCTCTTTCTTCCTTTCCTCTCTATTTCGTTTCCCTGCCTCTCTCTTTCTCCCTCTCACTAAGTTTTTTTTTTTTTTTTTTTTTTTTTTTTATTTTTTTTTTTTTTAGTTCCTCTCCTCTTGATATTCTTATCCCGTTTCGGTCTCTGCGTCTGTCTATCTGTCCATATCTGTCTGTCAGGGCTTGTCTGTCCTTGTCTGTCTGTCAACGCCAGGCAGAGAACGCCTCGTGGTCTCCTTATTCCTGAGGGACACATTTCTCTTTTCTGCTTCTTTTGTTTCATTCACTTCCTCCTCCTCCTCCTCCTCCTCCTCCTCCTCCTCCTCGTCATCGTCGTCATCGTCGTCCTCCTTATCTTCCTCGTCCTCCTCCTCGTCCTCCTCCTCCTCCTCCTCCTCCGTCCTACTCCTCCTCCTTTTCCTCCTCCTCCTCCTCCTCCTTCTCCTCCTCCTCCTCCTCCTCCTCCTCGTTGTCCTCCTCCTTCTCCTCGTCCTCCTCCTCCTCGTCCTCCTCGTCCTCCTCCTCCTCCTCCTCCTCCTCCTCCTCCTCCTCCTCCTCCTCCTCCTCCTCCTCCTCGTTGTCCTCCTCCTTCTCCTCGTCCTCCTCCTCCTCGTCCTCCTCGTCCTCCTCCTCCTCCTCCTCCTCGTCCTACTCCTCCTCCTCCTCCTCCTCGTCCTCTTCCTCCTCCTATTACTCCTCCTCTTTCTCCTCTTCATCTTCTTTTTCAATCCATAATGCCTTGCTCATTTTACCCCTCTTCCTCCTCTTCTTACTCCTCTTCCTCCTCTTCATCATCAATATCACTCATTCCTCTTCCTCCACTACCTTTCTTTCCCCCTCCTCCTCCTCCTCATTATCATCATCATCATCTTCACTCGCTCCTTCTACTCCTCCGCTACCTCTCCCTCTTCCTCCTCCTCCTCCTCCTCCTCCTCTTCCTCCCCACCTCTTCTTCCTCCTCCTCCTTCTCCTCCTCCTCTTCTTTCTAGTCCTACAGTACTTCGCTCCTTCAACTCCTCCTCCTCTTCCTTCTCCTCCTCTTCCTTGTCCTCCTCCACTTCCTTCTCCTCCTCCTCTTCCTCATCTTCCTTCTCGTCCTACAACACATCTCTCCTTCAGTTCCTCCTCCTACTCATCCTTCTATTCCTCCTCCTCCTCCTCCTCCTCCTCTTTCTTCTCATCCGAAAACACAAATTCCTCCTCCTCCTTCTCCTCCTCCTCCTCCTCCTTCTCCTCCTCCTCCTCCTTCTCCTCCTCCTCCTCCTTCTCCTCCTCCTCCTTCCTCTTCCTCCTCCTCCTCCTCCTCCTCCTCCTCCTCCTTCCTCCTCCTTTTCTTCCTTTTTCTCATTCTAATTTTTACTCCTCCTTCTCCTCCTCCTCCTCGTCCTCCTTCTCCTGCTGCACCAACTTTTCTCTTTCTTCTTACTCCTCCTCCCACTTCTATTCCTTCTCCTCTTCCTTTTCCTTCACACTCCACTTCCTATTCCTCCTCCTCCTCCTATTCCTCTTCTTCCTCCTCTTCTTTTACCTCTACTTCCTCTTCCCTCTTCCTCACTCCTATTCCTCCCTCCACCTCCTTCTTTTCCTCCTCTTTCTTTTCCCCTTCTCCTCCTCCTTCACCTCCTCCTCTTCTTTCCTCTCTTACTCGTGAGTCTAACGGCGTTTGGATCTTCTTGTGGTAAATTTCTTCCTTTTTTTCAGACTTCTGCCGAAGACTTTGATTTTCTTCTTCCCCCTCCTCCTCCTTCGCCTTCTTCTCCCTCTTCCTCCTCCTTCTTCCTCCTCCTCCTCCTTCTCCCTCTTCCTCCTCCTTCTTCTTCCTCCTCCTCCTTCTCCCTCTTCCTCCTTCTTACTCCTTCTCCTCCTCCTTCTCCCTCGTCCTTCTTCTTCGTCCTCCTCCTCCTCCTCCTTCTCCCTCTTCCTCCTCCTCCTTCCTCCTCCTCCTTCTTACTCCTCCTCCTCCTCCTTCTCCCTCGTCCTTCTTCTTCGTCCTCCTCCTCCTCCTCCTTCTCCCTCTTCCTCCTCCTCCTTCCTCCTCCTCCTCCTTCTCCCTCTTCCTCCTCCTTCTTCCTCCTCCTCCTCCTCCTTCTCCCTCTTCCTCCTCCTTCTTCCTCCTTCTCCCTCTTCCTCCTCCTTCTTCCTCCTCCTCCTCCTTCCCCCTCTTCTTCCTCTTTCTTCCTCCTCCTCCTCCTTCTCGCTCTTCTTCCTCCTTCTTCTTCCTCCTCCTCCTTCTCCCTCTTCCTCCTCCTCCTTCTCCCTCTTCCTCCTTCTTACTCCTCCTCCTCCTCCTTCCCCCTCTTCCTCCTTCCCCCTCTTCCTCCTCCTTCTTCCTCCTCCCCCTCCTTCTCCCTCTTCCTCCTCCTTCCTCCTCCTCCTCCTCCACAATCCCCTCTTTAATCCCTTCCGCCTTTTCCTCTTCCTGTTTCTCCTCCTTCTTCTTCTATTCCTCCTCTATCTTCTCCTCTTACTACTTCTTCTATTTCTACTTTTTCTCCTCTTCCTCTCCTCAATCTTTTTTTCTTCTCCCATTCCTACTCCTCCTTCTCCTCCTCTTCCTCCTCCTCCTACCCCTTCTCCTTCTCCTCCTCTTTCTCCTCCTCCTTACCCTACTTCTCCTCCTACTCCTCCTTCTCCTCCTCCTCCTCCTCCTCCTCCTCCTCCTCCTCCTTCTTCTACTTCTCCTTCTTCTCCTCCTCCTACTTCTCCTCATCCTTTTGCTCCTTCTTCTTCTTCTCTTCTTTCTACTTCTCCTCTTCCTCCCCCTCCTCCTTCACCTCTTCTTCTTTATCTTCATCAATACCCTACTTCTCTTTTTGCTCTTACCAAAGCTCCATGACGCCGCCGTCCCTCTCCTCCTCCTCCTCTCTTCTTCTTCCTTCCTTCTTTCTTTCCTTCCTTCCTAACTTCCTTTCTTCCTTTCTTTCCTCCTTCCATCCTTCCTTCCTTTCCTTCTTTCCTTCCTACCTTCCTTCCTTCCCTCCTTCCCTCCCTCCTTGCTTCCTTCATTCCTTCCTTCCTTCCTTCTTTCCTTTCCTCCTTTCCTTCTTTGCTTTCTTCTTTCCTTCCTTCCTTCCTTCTTTTCTTCCTTCCTTCCTTCCTTTTAATCATTTCAAGCTTCTACTGTTACATCTCACTTCTCCTCTTTCCTTCTTCTCCTCCTCCTCCTTCCTTCTCCTCCTCCTCCCCTTCTCCACCTTAATTCTACTCCTCCTTCCTCCTCCCCCTCCTCCTCCTCCTCCTTCCCCCTCCTCCTCCACACCTCCTCCCGTTCTCCTCCTTAATTCTACCCCTCCTTCCTCCTCCTCCTCCTCCTCCTCCTCCTCCTCCTCTTCCTCCTCCTTCTTTTTCTCCTCCTCCTTTTCAACTCCTCCTTCTCCTCCTTCTCCTCCTCCTCTTCCTCCTTCTCTTCCTCCTCCTCCCCTTCTCTTACTTCCTTCTCCTCCTCCCCTCCTCCTCCTACTCCTCCTCCTCCTCTTTATCATCATCATTACCTCCATTATTACCACCATTCTCCTTCTCCTTGTCTCCTCTTCTCTTTCCTCTCCTAACTCACCCTCCTCTCTCCTCCTCATATTCCTTCTTCTCCTTCCTCTTACCCCTTCCTCCTCCTTCTCCTCCTCCTCCTCCTCCTCTTTATCATCATCAATACCACCATTAACATCACCACCATTCTCGTTGTCTCGCCTCCTCCTTCTCCCCCTCCTCTCTACTCCATCTCCTCCTCCTCCTCTTCCTCCTCCTCCTCCTCTTCCTCCTCCTCCTCCTCCTCCTCCTCCTCCTCCTCCTCTTTATCAATACTGTTACCTTCACTACCACCATCGTTCTCATTATTCCTTTCTCTCTTCCTCTATTCAGAGCCGCTTTGCCTTAATTAGGAAGGATCTTCCTGTGCTGTATTGGGGCATAACATCCCCGAAATCGTCTATTTAGTGTCTATTCTTAGACCTTTTCTCTTCTGGGATGGTCTTACCCACTTCTCGTTCATCCTCATTCTTACCCTTATCCTTATACTCATAGTTCCCATGCATGTACATACGCTCACGCAGAAATTTATTCACATACATGTACACATACACACATACACGTACACATCCACACACACATGCACACACGCACACACATAAACACACACACACACACACACACACACACACACACACACACACACACACACACACACACACACACACACCGCACCACACACACACACACACACACACACACACACACACACACACACACACACACACACACACACACACACACACACACA
>NC_134786.1:1260649-1265649 GCF_046742065.1 Oratosquilla oratoria
AGAGAGAGAGAAAAAGAGAAAGAGAAAGAGAGAGGGAAAGAGAAAGAGAAAGAGAAGGAGAGAGGGAAAGAGAAAGAGAAAGAGAAAGAGAAAGAGAAAGGTAAAGAGAAAGAGAAAGAGAAATATAGGTAGACAGATTGATAGATGAATAGATAAATATATATATATATATATATATACATATATATATATATATATATATATATATATATATATATATATATATATATATAGAGAGAGAGAGAGAGAGAGAGAGAGAGAGAGAGAGAGAGAGAGAGAGAGAGAGAGAGAGAGAGAGAGAGAGAGAGGGAAAGAGAAAGAGAAAGAGAGAAAGAGAGAAAGAGAAAGAGAAAGATAAAGAGATAGAGAGAGATAGATAGATAGATAGATAGATAGAGAGAGAGAGAGAGAGAGAGAGACAGAGAGAGAGAGAGAGAGAGAGAGAGAGAGAGAGAGAGAGAGAGAGAGAGAGAGAGAGAGAGAGAGAGAGAGAGAGAGAGAGAGAGAGAGAGAGAGAGAGAGAGAGAGAGAGAGAGAGAGAGAGAGCGTTACACGCGTATCCCTGTCCAACCACGACGAGGCTAATCAGTAAGTAACCCACATACATTCCCAAAGTTAACCATTTTATGGCCCTCACACACACACACACACACAGCCTAAGGTCCTGTCTCGATTCGTCCTGTAAGACGCCCTCAGTCACCTGAGAGACTTGTTAGGGTCTCTCAACTGTGCAAGTCTCATCGTGTGAACACTGAACTCCCTAAAAAAAAAAAAAAAAAAAAAAAAAAAAAAATAATAATAATAATAATAATAATAATAATAATAATAATAATAATAATAATAATAATAATAATAATAATGATAATAATAATACGAAGTATGTCTTCATTAGCGATCTAGTGAACGTAATCTTATTTTCTTAGTTGCGGGTTCGAATCCCGCACTCTCTTCTGCCCCAACAGTCCCCAAAAGGCACATGTAGGGCAGGGGTGATGGCCTCGGCCGCAGGTAATCATCGCCTCCTGGCGTAGGCTCTTCACCCTTATTTATATGTCTTTAGTCCGTTTATGCAAGCCTTATCGTCGTTACCATTATCGTTACCGTTACCGTTACTGTTACCGTTACCGTTACTGTCACAACCATCCACACTAATCGACCTTTGGGGTAAAAAAATAAATAAAAATAAAAATGAATAAATAAATAAATAAATAAATAGATAAATAAATAAATAAATAAATAGATAACCGAAAAAAATTATTAAATAAATTAATCAATGAATAACAAAATGAATAAATTGATGGATAAATGAATAGATATACGATGATAAATGAATAAATAAATACATATAACATATGCAAATTTTTAAATTTATGATGTTTTGTAAGAGATAATCAGGCGTTCTATCCCTGGGATCACAGAAGCGAAGGAGAGATTTGTTCCCAATCGTAAAATAATGCTACGTGACTCTGGTCAGTAGGGGTGTCATGAATCCTTCAATTACTTATTCACTTTCCTTTTATTATTATTATTATTGTTATTATTATTATTATTATTATTATTATTATTATTATTATTATTATTATTATTATTATTATTATTATTATTATTATTATTATTATTATCATTATTATTATTATTATTATTATTATTATTATTATCATTATTATTATTATTATTATTATTATTATTATTATTATTATTATTATTATTATTATTATTATTATTATTATTATTATTATTATTATTATTATTATTATTATTATTATTTTACTTTAATTCGCTCCCATGAAAACAAAAAACACTATCGACATAGCACGTCTTGCCAATCCTATCTTGAATCTCCTTCGAACCCCGTAGCCTCCCCAAAAGCCCCTTCGTGGGCCCCAGCCTCTCCAAAAGCCCCCCAAAGCACCCCCACAGCAAAATCTCCCCCCAAAATTACCCACCCAGCAAAAGCCCCCCACCACCACCACCAAAAGGCTCCCCAACCCCATTCTCTAAGCTCCTTCGAACCCCGTAACCTCCCCAAAAGCCTCTTCGTGGCCCCCAGCCTCCCCAAAAGCACTCCCACAGCAAAATCTCCCCCCAAAATCACCCCCCCGGCAAAAGCCCCCACCACCACCACCAAAAGGCTCCCCAACCCCATTCCCTAAGCTACTTCAAACCCCGTAGCCTCCCCAAAAGCCTCTTTGTGGCCTCCAGCCTCCCCAAAAGCTCCCAAAAGCACCCCCACAGCAAAATCACGCCCCAAAATCACCCCCAACCCCAGGCAAAAGCCCCTCACCACCACCACCACCAAAAGGCTCCCCAACCCCATTCTCTAAGCTCCTTCGAACCCCGTAGCCTCCCCAAAAGCCTCTTCGTGGCCTCCAGCCTCCCCAAAAGCCACCCAAAGCACCCCCACAGCAAAGTCTACCCCCAAAATCATCCCCCGGCAAAAGCCCCTCACCACCACCAAAAGTCTCCCCAACCCCATTCTCTAAGCTCCTTCGAACCCCGTAGCCTCCCCAAAAGCCTCTTCGTGGCCTCCAGCCTCCCCAAAAGCCCCCAAAAGTACCCCCACAGCAAAATCACCCCCCAAGATCACCCTCCCCAACCCCCGGCAAAAGCCCCATCACCACCAAAATGCTCCCCAACCTCATTCTCTCGTAGACCTCTCAACAGACCCTCCAAAGCCAAAACATCGTCTTCGGCAGACTCTTAACTCCGTCATCGAAGAGCCACTAAATCCTTCTCCCTCGAGGATTTCCTCTTCCTCCTCCTCCTCCTTCACAGAAAGGTTCCTTCTTCCTTTCCCCCGTCTGCCGACCTATTCAATATGTTCTTTGTTTCAACACAAACACTTTGTTAAAAGAAATATATATATATATATATATATATATATATATATATATATATATATATATATATATATATATATATATATATATACATACATATATATATATATATATATATATATATATATACATATATGTACATATACGGTATACACACACACACACACACACACACACACACACACACACACACACACACACACACACACACACACACACACACACACACACACATATATATATATATATATATATATATATATATATGTATATACACATATATATATATATATATATATGTGTATATATATACATAAATATATATATATGTATACATAGAGAGAGAGGGAAAGAGAGAGAGAGAGAGAGAACGAGTGATTTTACTTTTTACCTTCCTTTCAACACTATTTTCGTTACGTATGATTAGTCACTCACTATTTTCCTCTGTAGGTCCCATGCCTCATATCATCCGACTAAGTCAAGTTCCACTTAGTATAAGTATAGGAGAGGAGTATTTAAAATATTGACTTTCTTCACGAATTCTTCTACAACGTGATTATCTTAGTTACACCAGGGGACTCCCGTCAGGAATCCTCAATTTGGGTACTAGATCAGCTCTGCAATGACGTCATAATTTTTTTAGTCCAATGATCTTTAATGTTAGATAAAAGAAGCTCCCCTAAGGGTGTGATCTTACAATCGTGAACCAATTAAATTTTCTCCTCCTCCATCCTTTCTCCAATCAGAACAGCTGCTACAACCCCGCATGCAATACTGCTTACTCAAGCAACCTCGAAATCAATGCACCACTGATTTAATTTATATATTGTTACATCAGTATAAAAATGAACATTATATAGCATTGAAATCGGGTCCCCGTCGACTCTTTGTAAACATTAGACAGAAAGCAAGCTTGTGCAACTCCTTCGCCTACGAACTGTTGTTTCCCAAACACCCAACTAATAAAAATGAATATTTTGTCACCTACCCCACTATCTACCTCATTTGTTTACCTATATCTACAAGCCTCATCTACGAGCCTCTTACAGAGAGAGAGAGAGAGAGGCAGACAGAGAGAGAGAGAGAGAGAGAGAGAGAGAGAGAGAGAGAGAGAGAGAGAGAGAGAGTGTGATAGGGAGAGAGAGAGAGAGAGATAGGGAGAGAAAGATAGGGAGAGAGAGATAGGGAGAGAGAGAGAGAGAGAGAGAGAGAGAGAGAGAGACAGAGAGAGAGAGAGAGAGAGAGAGAGAGAGAGAGAGAGAGAGAGAGAGAGATAGGGAGAGAGAAAGGAAGAAGGAGAGAGGAAGAGAGAGAGTGAAAGAGAGAGAGAGAGAGAGAGAGAGAGAGAGAGAGAGAAAGAGAGTAGGAGAGAGAGAAAGTAGGAGAGAAAGGAAGAAGGAGAGAGGAAGATAGGGAGAGAGAGAGAGAGAGAGAGAGAGAGAGAGAGAGAGAGAGAGAGAGAGAGAGAGAGAGAGAGAGAGAGAGAGAGAGAGAGAGAGAGAGAGAGAGAGAGAGAAAGGAAGAAGGAGAGAGGAAGAGAGAGAGTGAAAGAGAGAGAGAGAGAGAGAGAGAGAGAGAGAGAGAGAGAGAGAGAGAGAGAGAGAGAGAGAGAGAGAGAGAGAGAGAGAGAGAGAGAGAGAGAGAGAGAGAGAGAAAGATTAAGAGAGAGACAAAGATAAAAAGATAATTCTCTTACCCCTATAATCTATTAAACACACTACATTGAGCGCGTGGCCAGTCCCATTACATCATTGTCAGTTCCAAGTATCTTTCACACTTCTTACACACTCGACACGATCCCCACCCACTCTAACCACCCCTCTACCCCTCCACCCTTCCACCACTACCCCTATCACCCTCACAACCTCAGCAACCTAACTCATGGACCCGCTATTGTGTCCGTCCTGATTTCAGAACGTTCCGGTACATTTTCCCAACATATTCAGGCCAATTCTTAACCAGCCTCCCTGTCCTCTGGTCTCCTGCCTCCATCCTCACCAACTTCATTATCATCATTGTAACAAACACCCACACCCACACCCACACCCCGTCCCTTACAGATTTGTTTTACCCTCGCTTCCAATTACTTTTCATGTTCCTCCATAGGGCCGATTCTTCTATAGGGTATTGGTTATATGGATATATCAAGTATCAGATTCT
>NC_134786.1:1285649-1288149 GCF_046742065.1 Oratosquilla oratoria
GTCCTTCTCCTCCTCCTCACCGCTCCACATCCTCTTCCTCCCCTCCTCCTCCTCCTCCTCCTCTCCTCCTCTTCCTTCCTCCTCCACATCTTTATTCACCCTCCAATTACCTTCGACCGCATCCCAATATACAACCCATTGTATGACGTTTGTGCGACCTTCCTCCTCCTCCTACTCCTCCTCCTCCTCCTCCTCCTCCTCCTCCTCTTCTTCTTTTCTCCATCCTCTTCCTCCTCCTCTTCCTGCTCCTCCTGTTTCTCTTTCTCCTCCTCTTTTTCCTCTTCCTCTTCTTATTCCTCCTTTTCTTCCTCCTCCTCTTCCTCTTCTCTTCCTCCTCCTCCTCCTCCTCTTCATTTTCTCCCCTCCTTTTCCTCCGCTTCCTCCTCCTCCTCTTCCTGTTCCTCCTGTTTCTCGTTCTCCTGCTGTTTCTTCTCGTCCTCTTCTTAATCCTCCTCCTCCTCCTCCTCCTCCTCCTCGTCCAAAGCTTCTCCACTCTCTTCTTCCTAACCTCTGCCCTTCCTCCCTTCCCTTCTCCCTCTCTTCTTTCCTCCTCTTCTCTCCCCTCTTCTTTCCTCCCTCCCTTTCTCTTCCTTCTCTCTTTCTCTTCTTCTCTCTTTCTCTTCATCTCACTCATCTTACAATAGTTTCTTTATTTCCTTTTTTCCTTGTGAAATTTAGATTTAAGAAGGAAATATGCAAAAACTTACTTTATCAATAGAGTAGTTAAGGAGTGGAATAAACTTATTAACCATTAAGCGAGCGCTGAAACTATCGATTGCTTTAAGAGTAGGTCAGATAACCTTATGAATAGGGAATGACAGGTGGTAATGGACATGGAACTACCTAGTGTAGGCCTTATGGTCTCTTGCAACCTCCTCCAGTCTTGTGTTCGTATGTTCTTGTCTTCCTCCCTTCTTTTCTCCCTCTTTTTCAAAAACTCTCTCCTCTCTTTCTCGTATGCCACTCTCTTTTCCTTCTCTCTCAGTTTTCTTTTTCAAACTCTCTCTTCTCTCTTTACGCTCTTCTCTCTTCTTTCTCCTCTCTTTTCATCCTACGACGTTCCTCTTTTTCTTTCTCCCCTCTCTCTCTCTCTCTCTCTCTCTCTCTCTCTCTCTCTCTCTCTCTCTCTCTCTCTCTCTCTCTCTCTCTCTCTCTCTCTGTCTCTCTCTCCCTCTCTCTCTCTCTCTCTCTCTCTCTCTCCCCTCTCTCTCTCTCCCTCTCTCTCTCTCTGTCTCATTTCATCTCTCTCTCTCTCTCTCTCTCTTTCTCTCTCTCTCTCTCTCTCTTTCTCTTTCCCTCTCTCTCTCTCTTTCTCTCTCTCTCTCTCTCTCTCTCTCTCTCTCTCTCTCTCTTACTCTCTCTCTCTCTTTCTCTATCTCTCTCTCTCTCTCTCTCTCTCTCTCTCTCTCTCTCTCTCTCTCTCTCTCTCTCTCTCTCTCTGTTCCCCTTCCTCCTCCTTCTTCTCTTTCCTCTTCCTCATTTCCCCTATTGCGTTCCTCTATTTTCTTTTTTCTTCCTCTACTCTCTTCTTTATATTTTCCTCTCTCTTCTTCCCTCTTCCCCTCCTCCTCCCCTCCTTAACTACTCTCACTATTTTCCCCTCCTCTCGTTCCCCTCCCCTCATCTTCTTCCTCTCTCCACTCTCTTTTCCTGGTAATTGTTGTTCCTCTCTTTTCCTCTTTCTACTCTCTTTTCCTGGTAATTGTTGTTCCTCTCTTTTCCCTTTTGCTCTTTCACGTACCCTTCCTCAACCCTCCTCTTCTTCTCCTCTCTTTCGATTTCTCTCCCATCCTCTCTTCTCTTCTCCTCTCTCTTTTCCTTTCCTTTCTATGTTACCCCTTTTCTCTTTATCTCTTGTCTATTCCTTGTCTTTCTACTCTTTCTCCCCCTCCTCTCTTCACCCTCCATTCACCTTCTCCTATCCGCTACCTTCCTCTCCTCCTCCTCCTCCTCCTCCTCCTCCTCCTCCTCCTCCTCCTCCTCCTCCTCCTCCTCCTCTTCCTCCTCCTCCTCTTCTCTCTTCCCCTCTTTTCTCACCTGCAGTCATTTCTCTCCTCTCCTCCCCCTCTTCTGAGGTGTCCCACTTCCTCATTTTTCTCCTTCTTCTTCCTCTTCCTCTCTCCCTCCTCTCCTCACCTTTCTCCCCCCCCTCCTCTTCCTTCCCTTCCAATCCCCCCTGTAGTCATTTCTCTCCCCTGAGGTTTTTGCTCTTCCCATTTATCCTCTTTCCCCCCTCTCCCCCTCTCCTTCTTTCTCCCCCTCTCCCCCTCTCCCCCTCTCCCCCTTCCCCTCTTTCTTTCATTCTCTATCTTTCCCTTATTTCCTCTCTCCCCTCCCTCCTCCTCCTCTCTCCTCTTCCCCTCCCTCCTCTCCTCTCCCCCTCTCCCTACCCTCCCATTCCTCTCCCCTACCTCCCCTCCCTCCCCTCCTCTCCCCTTTTCCTTCTCTCCCCTTCTCTCCCATTTATCTCCATCTCCCCCTCCTCTCCCCCTCCTCTCCC
>NC_134786.1:1298149-1303149 GCF_046742065.1 Oratosquilla oratoria
TGATAATAATAACGATTATGATAATAACAATAAAACAATAACAACAGCAACAACAAATATACAATGAAAATGAAAATATAAATAATAATAACGATGATGATATTAGTAACAATAACAACAACAATAACAATAACAACAACAGCAATCAACAACAACGGAACAGTGAAATAACACAGTGGGTTGATCTACAACAAGATAGGCATTTGAATCATGCCAAAGCACAGGTAGTGGGATGCAGCATAACATAAAGGCGGTAGTGGTGAACAGGAAGTGGGGTAGCGGAAGAACACAGGAAGTGGCTTAATGGCATGACATAGAGAGCGGGCTCATGACTACACACAGGGAGTGGGGAGCGATGTATCATATGAAGAGTGAGGTGGTTAGGTACTTGGAATAAAAGAGGAAAAACAGGGAGTGGGAGAAGGAAATAAAGGGACTAGGATCAACACAGGGAGTGGGAGAAGGAAATAAAGGGACTATGAGAAACACAGGGAGTGGGAGAAGGAAATAAAGGGACTAGGAACAACACAGGGAGTGGGAGGAGAATATACAAAGGTTAGGAGAAACACAGGAAGTAGGAGAAGATATAGGAATCAGCAGAAGCACAGTAACAATACAGGGAGTGGGAGGAAAACACAGGTAGTGGGAGATAAAAGAAATGTAGTATACAACACAGGGAATGGGGGAAAGAAGCACAGGAAGTAGGGAAAAGAACAGGAAGTGAGAGAAGAAATTACAGGGAATAGGAGAAACAGAGAGAGTATTAAAAACATAGAGTTGAAAGATAAATTAGTGAATGACAGCGAGAAACACAGGAATAGATGAATAAATAGACAAGTAAATAGATAAATGAATAGACGAATAAATAAATAAACAAATAGAAAAAAGTGAATAAATGAATAAACAGATATTAAATAAGTAATTCAATAGACAAGCAAACAAATAAACAAATAAGTTAACAAATAACTAAAAATAGAATAGATAAATTAATAAACAAATAAGTATATAAATGAAAATAAACGCGACGAAATTTATAGAATCTTGAAATTCGGTAATACCTTGAAATAAACAGATAAGTTAATAAACAAATAAATATATAAATAAGAATAAATGAGACGAAGAATTATAAAATCTTAAACTTCCGTAATACCTCGAAACAGTTTGGAATGTCTTACACACGAGCGCCAGTGAAGTTTGCAGGAGCGACAAGGCTTACCAAGAGCTTCTGGGCACCAAGTGACGGGACCCACCAACAGCTAGTCTTCTGCCTCAAATCTGCCGCTCTGGGTCTCATCTGTGGCCTCGTTTGTGGCCTCATTTGTGGCCTCATCTTTGGCCCTAGCGGTTCCTCAAACAAGCACCGAAAAGCCCTGACGACTTTTGACATTTACTACATCGGTCAAGACTAAAATGAAATAAATTACAACACAGGATAATACAATACAATACAACATAATATAAAATGAAATAGATAAATTATTAATTGGATAAACAAATATGGTCAACTTCATTGACGCTGAGCCAAGATATGAATAAGTAAACGAAATAGGTAAATAAATTATATTGATTTATATACAAGAAATTTGTCACGCTAAGTAAAGAACTCGGAATACACACTTAATGCTGCCGACATATATACGAAAGATTTGGTACAAGACGTCAAAAACTTAAAAACTTATCTAAATATTGCAAATTTTCTTTTGGGTTAGGTACATACAAGAAGACGTGTGATTTTTGGCAAGTTCTTCAGAATTCGTCAGACTTAAAAACTTATCTAAATGTTGTATTTTTGGGGGTTAGATCTATACAAGACGTGTGGGTTTTTGCAAGTTCTTCAGAATTCGTCAAACTTAAAAACTTATCTAAATGTTGTAATTTTTGGGGGGTTAGGTCCATACAATATGTGTGGGTTCTTGCAAGTTCTTCAGAATTCGCCAAACTTAAAAACTTATCTAAATGTTGTAATTTTTGGGGGGTTAGGTCCATACAAGACTTGTGGGTTCTTGCAAGTTCTTCAGAATTCGTCTTCGTGTTTGTCCCAAGATTCCTCAGTGGTTGAGAGATTGAAGAATACGCTCATATGGTGTAGAGAGTGGGTCTCAAATTGCCAAGCCCGTCAATAGAGAAAGAAATGCATATTTACTCAGAGCAATGGTGAAGAGAAGAACCAACATTTGCAATAGAAAAACAGGAACAGGAACAGGAGATGTAGAAGGAAAAGGAAGAGGAAAAATAACGGGACGTAGAAGAGGAGGAGGAAAAGGAGGGAGATGGAAAAGAGAAAGAGGATAAGGAGGGGAACGGAGAAAAGGAGGAGGAAGAGGAAGAGAAAGAGGAAAAGGAGGGAAACGGAGAAAAAGAGGAGGAAGAGGAAGGAGAAGAGGAAAAAAAGGAGGAGAGAAAAGAGAAGTATGAAGAGGAATAGAGGACAGAGGTTGGGGTAAAAAGGAAATGAAGGTCAATGCTGAGGAAGAGGAATGGGAGGAAGAGGAAGAGGAAGAGGAAGAGGAAGAGGAAGAGGAAGAAGAGGAGGAGGGAAAAGAGAAGGAGGAAGAGGAGTAGAGGACAAAGGTTGGGGTAGAAAAGGAAATGAAGGTCAATGCTGAGGAAGAGGAAGGGGAGGAAGAGGAAGAGGAAGAGGAAGAACAGGAAAAGGAACAGAGGATAGAGGCTGAGGTTGAGATATGGATAAAATTGGATGATGAAGAAGAAGAGGAGGAAGAAGAGGACAAAGACGAGGAAGAGGAAACAGAGGATAAAGTGGAGCAAGGAGATGGAGATTGATGTTGATGTGATGGTATTGGTGGTGGTGGTGGTGGTGGTGGTGGTGGTGGTGGTGGTGGTGGTGGTGGTGGTGGTGGTGGTGGTGGTGGTGGTGGTGGTGGTGGAGGGCTCTGGAAGAACTTAATCCAGTTGGCTTAACTTCTTTAACCTGGTGATATATTTCCGGGGCTTTGTTCAAACTCTGGAGGATTTTTATTCAGCTGAGGGGATAAGCCAAGCCAACCTGTCAAGAGTTGTTTGAAGTGGGATGGGCGTGTGCATGGAAGCTTGCTCCGAGAGACCGTTGGGACCCGAGATCCCCCCCAATTGTTAATAAGCATATGCCGAGGTCTCTGCTTAGTTTTGTCTCTGTTCCTTCACCTGAATAAAATCGTCTAGGGTTAACCTGAATAAAATTAGTGAACTGATGTCACCACATGGATCGAATGGGGAGAGAATGTCTCAGCAATGTCGGTGATTCTGTCCTTTGGGACAAAATTTCACAGAAGAGCTGGAGTCAGGGAGTAAGTAATAGATAATTTAAAAAAAAATGGCGAATGAATGAATGAGTATATCAATAGAAAAATATTAAAAAACAAACATATACACAAACAAATAAAGAAGCGAACAAGTAGATAAATAAATAAATGAATTGGTGAATAAATGAATACATAAATAAATGAACAAATAAAGAGATAAATAGATAAGTGAATAAATAGATAAAGGAATATACGAATAAGCGAATAAACAAATGAATAAATAAACAAATAAATAAAGATAAATGAATATGATAGATATATGAATTAACAAACTTATTAATAAGTTAATAAATACACAAGCAAACATGTAAGAAAATAAACGAAGAAAGAAACGAAGGAACGAAACAAAGAAATAAATAGAAAATATATTTGATAAATAGATAATTAATTCTAAGGTAACAAAACGGGGAAATAGCAGAAGATTAAAGTGATCATCATTAGTTTTCGAATGGAGATTTGCTTCCAGCCATGAAAGAAATGCTGGACAATTACATTAAAACATGCAGTCATTGTCCCTAAGCGTGATTCTGCACATTTGAGCAGATGTCCGACATTTGATTACAAAGGATTACAAAGGCGGAGCATCCCGAGAGACCTTTTGGTCCATATCTAGGTCGGATGCAAATAAAAAAATCATGATAATGATAGATAAATGAATAAATTAAAACTATAATAATATAAATGATAAATACATACATACATATACCAAGGCTTTTTCCCCCTTCCAAGGGAGGTAGCCACAAAGGGAAAGGCATAAAAACACTCCCACCCATTTCATCCCTAAATACACTCCACACCCCTCCCACCCTTCCTCTCATCTGAGCACCTCCTGGATGACGGGTCATCCCTGCACCCTGCCCACCGCCCCGGGTCAGAAGCAGTGTCGCAAGACACAGCACATCCACAGCAAGGCCGCTTCATTTAATCGGCGACCCCCCCTCTCCGTCCCCCTTTGCATATAAGGAGAGGACGGGGAGAAATCCCTTCGGGCTGCGTCAAAATTTACTCACACATACTACCCCACCCCCCACCCCCCCGCCCATTCCTCCTCATGCAGTCAAAACATCATCCATATACAACCATTCTCCACTCACCTCTGTCTTCCGTCCTCTCCTTCCTTCCTCAACAGACATTCCCCTCTTCCCCAAAGCCCCCTACACCCCATCCATCCACCTCATCCTAGGACGTCCCCTCATGTTCACTCCCTCCACATAAATAAATGCATAGGTATAGTTAAATGATAAACAAACAGGTAAATAGGAAATAATAATAAATTGACATATAACTAATAATAAATGAGAATCAAGCATTGTGCAGAAGTCTAGGTATTTCAGAGACAGGAGACCACGAGCATTGATACATATGTAAATAAACACACACACAGGGCTGAAATAATTTCAGTATCGCAGCGCTGCGAGACGTTACTCCAACTCTCGTGGGCTGGGAGTTGGGTGTGTGTGCGTGTAAGGTCACAGCATTACCCATAGATCGGTTATATTTGAGCTCTGAGCTCTCTTCCGGGAGGGAAATAACTGTCGATGACGAGTCCAACACGTGATCCAAGACCATGGAGAATAACACACACACACACACACACACACACACACACACACACACACACACACACACACACACACATGTGTACATTATTGTACATTATATTCACGTATGCATTTATGCTGTACTATATGATTTCTT
>NC_134786.1:1315649-1320649 GCF_046742065.1 Oratosquilla oratoria
CTCTTCCCCTTTCTTTCTCTTTATCCCTGTTACTTTGTTTTTCCTTCCTCTTCCTCTTTCTCTTACTCTTTCTCTTCCTCTTCCTCTTCCTCTTCCTCTTTCTCTTCCTCTTCCTCTTTCTCTTCCTCTTCCTCTTTCTCTCCTTTTCCCTCTTGTTACTCTTTTTAGCCTAACACTTCCTCTTCCTCTTTCTCTTTATTTTCTTATTCTTATTTCTCTTCCTCCTCAATCCTCTTTCTCACATTTTCTCTTTAATTTTCTTTTCCTTCTCTTTCTTCTTCTCCTTCTCTCTTTTCCTTGCCCTTTTCTCCCGCTCCTCCTCTCCTCATCTTCCTGAAGCTGATTGTGATTTTGATTTCGATTTTGATTTTGATTTTGATTTTGATTTTGATTTTGATTTTTGATATTTGATTTTGATTTTGATTTTGATTTTGATTTTGATTTTGATTTTGATGATGATTTTGATTTTGATTTTGATTTGATTTTGATTTTGATTTTGATTTGATTTTGATTTTGATGATGATGATGATGATGATGATGATGATGATGATGATGATGATGATGATGATGATGATGATGATGATGATGATGATGATGATGATGATGATGATGATGATGATGATGATGATGATGATGATGATGATGATGATGATCATGGGGATGATGATGACGATGATTACGATGACGATGATGGTGATGATGCTGACGACGATAATTCAGCATCACTTTCACCATCTTCATCATCATTATCTTAATCAGGTATATTGAACCTGCAGAATAATGTCCATTAAATTGATTGAATGATTTAATTTCAGGGTTTCTAAACTTCCATGACCTCGTTCAGATCAGTCAGGCTTGAAATAAAGGTAGAAATAATTTACTTAAATAATGAAAAAAAAATGGATATAAAAATAAAACCGAATGAAGTATGATGTAAACATAGTACAACACACACACGCACACACACGCACACGCACACTCACACGCACACACACACACACACACACACACACACACACACACACACACACACACACACACACACACACACACACACACACACACACACACACACACACACACACACACACACACACACACACACACACACAGAAATGGAGACAGGTAGGGAATTGATGACAACAATAAGGAAAAGACAGTTGTGATTCTTAGGACATATAATGAGGAGGGAGGGGTTGGAAGAAGTGGTGATGACGGGAATGGTGGAGGGAAGGAGAGCAAGAGGAAAGCAGAGGGAGAAGTACATGGACGGGCTGATGAGGGCGACGGGAAAACAACTCAAACCAGCACAGATGTTACAAGTAACTAGGGAGGGACCGTGAACGGTGGCGCTCCATGGTTGCCGAAGTCCAAGAGGATATGGCACGACGTTAAGGTAAGGTAATATGTATATATATATATACATATATATGTATATATATAAATATATATATATATATATACATATATATATATATATATATATATACATGTGTATATATATATATGTATATATACATGTGTATATATATATATATATATATATATATATTTATATATGATATATATAATAAAGAACGAAATAAACTGAAAAACATAAAAAAAAAACAAGAGGAGCTACAAAAAAAAAAACGCAAGTCAGTAAAAAATAAAAAAAAATAAAAAAAAAAGACATCCTCGATTATGACATTAAGAAGCTCCTTCTCGATGCTCCTGACGGGAACTCGCCCTCCAAGCCTGATCCTTCATTGCTGTCATATTGATTCCTAACTCGCCGGCACTATTGACCCAGAAATCACGTCCAATAAGAGAAGAGGTGAAACGAGGTCATTCATAGGTCGCCTCATATTGGGCAATGACTGCATATTTCATGCATTTTATATTTCTAGGAACCCCTACGGACCAGAATTCTTTATAATCGCTCTCTAATATCCACAGGAAAATAAATCCTGAAATAAAATAAAATAAAATGAAATTAATTGAAATGAAATAAAACAAAATGAAATAGAAATTAAAAAAAAAATAAGATTAAATAGAATAGAATAGAATAGAATAGAATAAAATAAAATAGAATAAAAAATAGTATAAATGAAAATAAAATAAAATGAAATACAATAAAATAAAATAAAATGAAATAGAATAAAATAAAATAAAATAAAATAAAATACAATGAAAATATAAGATTAATAAAATGAAATGAAATAAGTAAAATGAAACAAAACTATAAAATAGAATAAAATTAAATAAAATAGATTTAAATCAATAGGCGAATAAATAAATGAATAAAAAAATAAATAGATAAAGGTAAATAGATAAATGAATAAATAAATATATGAAAGTCCCTTTCAGCTTCTACTGTCTCTTCTTATTATTCTGTCGCTTTCCCTTTCTCTGACTCCACGTTCGTCTCTTGTTCGACAATGTCCCTAAAGGGCCATTTACACGGACTAACAGTTTGACAAACCCAGTTTGTCAGACAAGTGTTTGAAGTGATGTTTGACCGTGTGAATGGGGTATTTGGTCGTCAAACACGTTTGTCGAACGTGTTTGACAACCAAATACCCTATTCACACGGTCAAACATCACTTCAAACACTTGTTTGACAAACCGGGTTTGTCAAACTGTTAGACCGCGTAAATGGTCCTTAAGGAGAGAATCGCTGGTTATTGTTGACAAAATATATCCAAATGTTGTGCTTAAGAATGTACCGAGTATTAAAAGAAATCCTACACACATACATATACCAAAGAATTTTCCCCCTTATAAGGGGGGGTAGCCAAAATACAAAGGCATAAAAACCACTCCCACCCATTCCATCCCCTACATACTCCACTCCCCTCCACCCTCTTCCCTCCATCTTATCTTGGCACCTCCTGGATGACGGGTCATCCCTGCATCTTGTCCACTGCTCTATGTCTGAAGCAGTGTCGTATGACATAGCAAGAAATAATTGAATAAATTAATAAGTCAGTGATCCTGATTGGTTTCTAAATAGACGGATAAGTAAAGCCAAAATAGTTACTTTGATCCACTTCCATTCCAGTAAGAACTTCAGTTAAATAAACTGTATTAAATTGCCTTATAATATCTAAATGAATTAACAAATAAATAAATAGATGAATAAAGAAACATATAACTAAACTAACAAATGTATGAATAAAGAGATAAAAAGATAAATAGATAAATAGACATATAAACACACAGACAGATAAATAGATAAATAGTTAAATAGGTAAATAAACAAGCAAATAAGATATGATGGCGACGACGACGACGACGATGCCGACGATGATGATCATGATGTACATGTATGTGTATATGCATAAGAATATGAATATGCATATGTGTATATATGTATATGCATATGTATGTGTATAAGTATATGTATATGTATATGTATATCTATATGTATATGCATTATATATATATATATATATATTTATATATATACATATGTATGTGTATGTGTATATGTATATGTGTATGTATATGCATATGTATATGTATATGTACATGTATATGTACATGTACATGTATATGTACATGTACATGTATATGAACATGTACATTTATATGTATATGTATATGTATATGTATATGTATATGTACATGTATATGTACATGTACATGTAACATATGTATATGTATATGTATATGCATGTGTAAACTTACGCGTGACTAGAAGAAAAGAATAACGGAAAGAGATATCTTGAAAACCCTTTCAATACCGGAGAAATCTTATCTTAATTAAATCATTTGGCGACAGATTGAACAAACGTCAACACTCCTCCCACGGGATGATAGTCAATTCTCAACCCAAAGTCAGTCTCCACTGAAGGGAGATTTTATTGTTCGAGTCTTGAGAATTAGCAACAGTTGGACGAATTTTCCTTTGCGCTGGCTCAAATCGCGGTTTCGTGCATTACCATTCCCTGGAATTCCCTCTGGAATTGTCTAATTGGAGAACTTTCAGATCCACCACGCCGCTGACGAGACTCGTAATTCCAGAGAGGAAGAGGAACGAGAGGAAGAGAAAGGAGACGAAGGAAGAAAGGAGGATTCGGAAAGTATTTTGTCAACGATGACCTAGGCGTTTTGTCCTTCGTGGACAATACCCCACTGGTGAGGCAGGTGGATGTGTGGAGGACCTCAAGGAAGGGGTCAAAGGGGGTGGGGGGCTGAATGGTGGTACAACACAACACAAGTTAAAAATGGAGAAAGAGAGACAGAGGAGAAAAGAGAGGAACTGTGGAGAAGGTTTGTCTGCACGTGTCTTACAATGGGCAGAACTAAAAGATTTCTCCATGAAAGATATATATACATACATACATACATACATGCATATATATATATATATATATATATATATATATATATGTATATATATATTTATATGTATGTAGATATATATGTATATATATATATATATATAGAGAGAGAGAGAGAGAGAAGGAATGGAGACGCAAAAGAAAACATATAATTGATAAAAAAAAGGAAAAATGTATGAACAAATGAACAAATGAATAAATGAATAAATGAATAAATGAATAAATGAATAAATGAATAAATGAATAAATGAATAAATGAATAAATGAATAAATGAATAAATGAACAAATGAACAAATGAATAAATGAATAAATGAACAAATGAATAAATGAATAAATGAATAAATGAATAAATGAATAAAAAATAAATAAATGAATGAATTGATCAATAAATCTAAAGATATAGAAACAAAAATAAATTAATAAATATGCAAATAAAGATAAATAAACAAATAAACAAACTAACAAATGAAATCGTAAAATTAATAAACGAACAAACAAATAGATAAACACATAAATGAAGTTTGAAAGAAGGAAATGAAATTTGGAAATGGAAATGTGGGCTACGAAGTTGAACTTGAAACTCAGACAATGACGATGAAACGTAAAGAGCTCAACTTGAAATCTATGGCAAGGCCACCAATTAACCAAAGCAAAGAAGGAAAGGGACATAA
>NC_134786.1:1358149-1360649 GCF_046742065.1 Oratosquilla oratoria
CGAACCCGAACCGCCGTAGTGACAGTCGGAGACCGCGCCACCGAGTCGTGTGTGTGTGTGTGTGTGTGTGTGTGTGTGTGTGTGTGTGTGTGTGTGTGTGTGTGTGTGTGTGTGTGTGTGCGTGTGTGTGTGTGTGTGTGTGTGTGTGCATGTGCGTGTGTGTGTGTGTGTGTGTGTGTGTGTGTGTGTGTGTGTGTGTGTGTGTGTGTGTGTGTGTGTGTGTGTGTGTGTGTGTGTGTGTGTGTGTGTGTGTGTGTGTGTGTGTGTGTGTGTGTGTGTGTGTGTGCGTGTCCCCAATATTCTTGTCCCAGATTTATTCTTATCCTCTTCCATCTTATTTCAGTTAATCTGTCCCTTATTCTGTTTCTTTATTAAACCTCTTTTGCTTCCTTTTTGTTTTCCTCCATTTTTCTTCTTATGATTATTCGTCCTCCATTGTACTTTTTTCCCTTCAATATTTTCCCTCTTCGTCTCATATATTTTCCTACTTACTGTCCCCGTCTTTCTATCATCTTTACCACTAACACTACCCGCCGTTACTACTACTACCACTACTACTACTACTACTACTACTACTACTACTACTACTACTACTACTACTACTACTACTACTACTACTACTACTACTACTACTACTACTACTACTACTACTACTACTACTACTACTACTACTACTACTACTACTATTACTATTACTCATACTACTATTACTACTACTACTACTACTACAACTACTACTACTACTACTACTACTTTTACTACTACTACTACTACTACTACTACTACTACTACTACTACTACTACTACTACTACTACTACTACTACTACTACTGCTCCTACTACTTCTTCCGCTGCTACTACTATTACACTACAACAACTACTTCTATTAATACTGATGTTACTACTATCACTACTACTACTAGTGCTACTACTACTAGTGCTACTACTACTACTACTACTACTACTACTACTACTACTACTACTACTACTACTACTACTACTGCTGCTGCTGCTACTACTACTACTACTACTACTACTACTACTACTACTACTACTACTACTACTACTACTACCGTTATTACTACTACTATTATTAATACTACCACTACCTCTACTACAACTACAACTACAACTACTACTACTACTACTACTACTACTACTACTACTACTACTACTACTACTACTACTACTACCACTACTTCTACTACTACTACTACTACTACCACTACTACTACTACTAGTACTAGTACCACTACTATTTCTATTACTATTACTACTTCTACTACTACTACTACTACTACTACTACTACTACTACTACTACTACTACTACTACTACTACTACTACTACTACTACTACTACTACTACTACCATTTCTATTCCTTTCCCATCCTATCCCTCTTGCCCTTCGTTTCTCTTTCCTTTTCCCTTTTTCTTTTGTCTTTTGATATCCTTTTCTTACTGTGCCTCCTTCTATTTCTGTTTGGGTTCCTCTTTATTTTCCTCTTCCTCTTTCCTCTCTTTTCTCCTCTGCTTACCTATCCTCTTCTTTCTTCCCCCTTTCCTTTATTCCTACCTATGTCATTTCTTTCCTTCTCTCTTCCTTTTCTATTTGATTATCTTTTCTTTTCTTTTTTGTGTTTAACTTCGATTCCAAATGTTAATGAAATAATATACGTAGACTTTCGCACAAGATCTGTTTCGTGATTCTTATCTACCTATTTATTAAGTTATTATTTTTTATCTACTAATTTATCTACTTTTGTATCTCCCTTTTTCTACTTATCTAACTACTTACCTATTCATTTATTTATTTATTTATTTATTTTGTAATTATTTACTGATCTATCTGTACTTTTATCTATTTATTTACTTATTCACTTAGTTGGTTATTTATTTATTTATCTATTAATCTATTTGTTTTGTCTAATTCCAATATGAACGTTCCTGTAAAAACTTTTTTTTTGCTTAGGTATTTGTTTGTTTGTTGTTGTCGTTGTTGTCTGTTATTTGTTCTATAAGAACTATAAACACAAACAAAAACAAATAAACAAAACAACCAAAACGTATCATAACAACAATCACGTCACTTGTCATTTCGAATTGTCTCGACTTTTCCCAGAGGCTTTGGACCGACGACCTAGTTTACGACAAGAAGAAAAACGAAGAAAAAAGAGAAACATTAAGAAGAAAAATAATAAAACTTTTATGGCTTTAGAAGAAATGTCTTTACAATGCGCTAATTCAATTCGTGTTTTCTCGTTTCGTTGGAACACTTGGGAAGTAAATGAGGTCATCCAAGCGTGACCTTACATTGCAATATGCAAAGATTCCATGCTGCAATTCTGAGTATTTTTGAATAATATACGTGGGAAGATCAGCTTGATAGGTGAATAAGTAGGTGGGGATAGCCATATAAATGAATATAGAAATTACTCTTTCTCCTCTCTCCTCTCTCCTCTCTCCTCTCTCCTCCTCTCATCCTTACCCTCATACTCTCC
>NC_134786.1:1378149-1385649 GCF_046742065.1 Oratosquilla oratoria
AAAGTAACTTATACTACCACTGTCTATACGTCTGTCCACTTCTGTTTTCAGTAGACAGACCAAAAATGTGTCAGTCTTGATGACAAAGGAAACTTAGAATTTCTTAAATATTTTTTTTCGAAAGAAGTAACCTAAAATTTCTTAAAGAACTTTTTTCGAAAGAAGTAACTTAAAAATAAATTAAGGAACTTTTTTTCCGAAAAAAAGAATAAAAAAAAAATCTTAAACATATATATATATTTTTTAAAGTAACTCAAATTTTCTTAAAGATTTTTTTTTTTCGAAAAAAAAAAAAAAAAATCCTTTGTAACGAAGCACCGGGAAATTAAACTTCGGCAGAGTTTCCTTTGCCCTTGAAGTCGAACTTACCCAGATGAAGAGTGATTAATGTCAAGCAGTTAACCATTTCGTTGGAGGAGCCACAGAGATGAATAAAATCGCCTGGCGGCAGATGAAATAAAATGAAAAACTGTACGAAAGGGGTTGACTAGGAAAGAACTAGGCCAACCGGTCTTGTATAAGGTATTCTTTGAATTTTAAGGTTCCCTTATCGTTTTCTTTCTCTCTGTCTGTTTGTCTGTCTGTCTGCCTTCCTGTCTGTCTGTCTGTCTGTCTGTCTGTCTGTCTGTCTGTCTGTCTGTCTGTCTGTCTGTCTGTCTGTCTGTCTGTCTGTCTGTCTGTCTGTCTTACTGTCTGATGTCTATTTGTCGGTTCGATCATATCTGTCTGCCTGTATGTCCGTTAGTCCTCTGTCTGTCTGTCTGTCTGTCTGTCTGATGTCTATCTGTCTATTTGTCTGTTCATCTTTGTTCGTCTCTCTCTGTCTGCCTGTCTGTCTCTCTATCTGTCTGTCTGACTGACTGACTGTCAGCCTGTCTGTTTGTTAGTCCTCTGTTTGTCTGTCTGTCTATTTCTGTTTGACTCTCTGTCTGCCTTTATGACTATCTGCCTGTCTATCGGTCTACCCTTTCGTCTCTCTACTTGTACGTCTATTTGTCTGTTAGTATGTCTGTCTACCTACCTATCTGTTTGACTTTCTATATGACTGTCTGACTGTCTATCCATCTATTCATTCATCTCTCTGCCTTTACGTCCATCCGTCTCTCCATCTGTCCGTCTGTCTATTTCCTAAGGCAGGTAGACAGTTGAGCTATCAAGACAAGGCCCACATAGTCTCCCAGTTGCAGATCAACAAAGCGGTGGTGTGTGTGTGTGTGTGTGTGTGTGTGTGTGTGTGTGTGTGTGTGTGTGTGTGTGTGTGTGTGTTTGTCTATGGATGTATGTATGAAATAATACTATCTGGTATTCGGGCTCACCCCCCCCCCAAAAAAAAGAAAAAAAAAAAAATCAAACTCACAGAAGTTGCGACATGTACCCAGAGCGGAGAGTTGCAGAACTCAGGCGATGGCGGTGCGCAAATATGCATTTGCAATTGTAAGACCGACGGGCAAATAGGGACATCTATCCTTCAACCATCTCCTGCGTTGTTCTCGAAGACATATTCCACAGAAGAGGACCCCAAGGAGGCTACCGGAAGTCTTTCGCTTTTTTTTTTCCTTTTTTTTTTTTTTTTTTGTTTTTTTCAAAATTCTGTTTCTTGGTTGGTTGGCGGCTTGTTTGCTTGCTTACTTGCAGTGCTTATGCGGTTCTGTCTCAGGGTATGAAGAATACAGAGGTGTTGTATTTTTTCGATTATTTATTTATTTATTTATACGTTCATTCATTCATTTATTTATTTATTTATTTATTTATTTTGTCATCTTTTCTGGTTAAAATTTTGTCTCTCTTTTTATTTTTCCTTCTTCTTTCTTTTGGTTTTCCTTATCTTTCTTTTTTTATTTTCCTCCTTTTTGGCTCTTTTCTTTTGTTATCGTTTTTTTTATTCTGGTTCTTTATTTCTAAGTTTCTATATTATTTTCTGTTTTTCTGTGTTTCTGCTCCTGATTTTATTTATTTATTTATGTTTTTTCTTTTTCTCTCTGTTATATTATCTACTTCTGTTTCTCCATGTTTCTCCCTGTTTCTCTGTTTTTCCGTCTCAATGTGTATCTGTTTACATGCTTACCTGTTTATCTGTTTATCTATTTATATATTTATCTATTCACTTGTATATCTGTTTCTTAGTTTACCTGTGTATCTGTTTATCTATTTATATATTTACCTATTTACTTGTATATCTGTTTCTCAGTTTACCTGTGTATCTGCTTATCTATTTATATATTTATCTATTCACTTGTATATCTGTTTCTTAGTTTACCTGTGTATCTGTTTATCTATTTATATATTTACCTATTTACTTGTATATCTGTTTCTCAGTTTACCTGTGTATCTGCTTATCTATCTATATATTTATCTATTTATTTGTATATCTGTTTCTTAGTTTACCTGTGTATCTGTTTATCTATTTATATATTTATCTATTTATTTGTATATCTGTTTCTTAGTTTACCTGTGTATCTGTTTATCTATTTATATATTTATCTGTTTACTTGTATATTTGTTTCTTAGCATACCTGTGTATCTGTTTATCTATTTATATATTTACCTATTCACTTGTATATCTGTTTCTCAGTTTACCTGTGTATTTGTTTATCTATTTATATATTTATCTATTTAATTGTATATCTGTTTCTCAGTTTACCTGTGTATCTGTAAATCTATTTATATATTTATCTATTCACTTGTATATCTGTTTCTTAGTTTACCTGTGTATCTGTTTATCTATTTATATATTTACCTATTTACTTGTATATCTGTTTCTCAGTTTACCTGTGTATCTGCTTATCTATCTATATATTTATCTATTTATTTGTATATCTGTTTCTTAGTTTACCTGTGTATCTGTTTATCTATTTATATATTTATCTATTTATTTGTATATCTGTTTCTTAGTTTACCTGTGTATCTGTTTATCTATTTATATATTTATCTATTTATTTGTATATCTGTTTCTTAGTTTACCTGTGTATCTGTTTATCTATTTATATATTTATCTATTTATTTGTATATCTGTTTCTTAGTTTACCTGTGTATCTGTTTATCTATTTATATATTTATCTATTTATTTGTATATCTGTTTCTTAGTTTACCTGTGTATCTGTTTATCTATTTATATATTTATCTGTTTACTTGTATATTTGTTTCTTAGCATACCTGTTTCTCTGTTTCTTTGTTTTTTGATCCGTGTCTCTGTTTATCTATTTCTATTTATCTGCTTACCCGTTTATCTGTTTCTCTTTTTATCTGTGTACCTGTTTATCGGTTGATCTGTTTTTCCTGTTTATCCATCTTTCTGTTCCTCTTTTTCTCTGTTTCATTGTGTCTCTCTTCTCCTGTTTTTCTTATATGATTTTGACCTTGTTCAGCCATTTTAAAGGTCAACCCAAAATAAATGAGTCAATTAATCAACAAATCAATAAATAAGTAAATGAATAATCAAATGAAAATGGATACATAAGCAAACAAGTAAATGAATATAAATAGATAAATGAATAAATAAATAAACAGATAAACAAATAAATAAATAAAAGTTTTAAGTAATTAAACAACAAAACAAATAGATAGATGAATAAGCATGTAAATACATAAATGATAATATATAAAAACATAAAATTGAGCAAACAAATAAATTAGCGAATAATGGAATGAATAAGGAAATCGATAAATTGATAAGGAAAAAATATAAAAAACAAATAAAAGAATAAAATATAAATAGACAAATAAATAAACCAAGATATAAGAAAATAAATGAATAAATAAAAATATGAATATGTAAATAAATAGATAGATAAATAAATGAATAAATAAATAAATAAAAAGGTCAATAAATAAATAGACTAGTAAATAGATAAATAAACAAAGAAATAAACAAACAAATAACATACAAACAGCGAATGAGTAGATAAATAGGCAAAAAATAAATAAATAAATAAATAAAAAAAGTAAATAAACGTATACAAGCTCCGCCCGTGTACCCAGGCTCCATAGATTACTCGCGCCTAACCAACCGAGTTAATTCCTTTAAGTTTAGAACACATGTGACGCCGGGGAACGATGTCACTCTTCATCATCACCAGCGCTCCTCTGCCCGCACCAAACCTCCTCCATAGATTCTCCGAACTCGAGACTAACTTCGAGACATCGAGACCAACTTTGAGATTTCGAGACCAACTTTGAGAATTCGAGGAGAGCTTTGAGAGTTAGCTTTAGGGACTACTTAAAGAGAACTTCGAAACCTGCTCGATATTTCGAGAAAAAATTGAGACATCGAGGCCAATTTTCGGATCTCGAGACCAACTTCGAGACATCGAGACCAACTTCGAGACATCGAGACCAAATTTGAGAATTCGAGAACTTTGAGAGTTAACTTTAGGGACTCCTCAAAGAGAACTTCGAAGCCTGCTCGATATTTTGAAAAAAAATCGAGACATCGAGGCCAACTTTGGGATCTCGAGACCAATTTTGACTCGAAAACAACTCTGAGACCACAAGACCCAAATAGAGATTTTAAAACTAACTTCAAAACTTCGAGTCCAACTCCGAGACCTCAAGACAAATATTGAGATCTCGAGACCTTTAAAAACATGAAACCAACTTCGAGACTGCGAGACCAGCTTCGACACCTCAAGACCCACTTTGATATCTCGAGATCAATTTTGAGACCTCAATACCAACTTCGAGACCCATTTGGATACCTTAAGGCTAATTTCGAGACCATTTTCGAGACCCGAGTCCAACTTCGAGACCAATTTTGAGGATAACCCGGTAGCTTAACTTCCGTTTATACTCTCAATCATTGACTTATCTCCTCACCTGTATCTATTTGTAATTATATTTTATTCTTATTTCTTTACATAATTTCTTATCTCTAGTTATCCATTTACCTAAACTTATTCATTAAACAATTTACTTGTTTTAGTACCAATATCGTTTACTTTCCTATATTCAGTTGTTTGTTTAGTCATTTATTTGTTTGATTGCTGACCCAGAGCAATGGACAAGATGCAGGGATGACCCGTCATCCAGGAGGTGCCAAGATAAGAGGGAGGGAAGAGGGTAGAGAGGAGGGGAGTATGTAGGGGATGGAATGGGTGGGAGTGGTTTCTATGCCTTTGTCTTTTTGGCTACCCCCCGTGTAAGGGGGTAAAAGCCTTTGGTATATGTATTTATTCTTGTTGATTTATTCAATTGCTTATCTATATTTACTTATATACCTATATTCATGTATCTATTCATTCATGTATCATTCTTATTTATTTGTCTATAGATAAATACATAAGTGAATAGATTAATAAGTAAGCAGGCAAATGTATTGATTAATCAATTACTTAATTTTATATATAAATAAGTAAATACATTAAGAAAATATAGTGATAAATGAATAAATGTATAAAGAAACAAGTAAAGAAACAAACAGCAACAATGAAACAAACATACAAGCAAATAGATAAGTGAATGAATGAATACATAGATAAAATTATAAATAGATAAATGAATAAATATATAAATATATAAATAAGCAAATGAATAAATAGATGATAAATATATAAATAAATGAATAAATAAATAAATAAATAAATGAACGAATAAATAAATAGATAAATAAATAAATAAATAAATAAATAAATAAATAAATAAATAAATAAATAAATAAATAAATAGATAAATAAAATTGTATAAATAAGTAAATGAATACATAGATAAATAAATGAATAAACGGACAAATTAATATGAAAAAAAAAAAAATCAGAATCAAAGAATGGACTCTATGAAGAAGAGGAACCATTGGGAGAGGAACAAAGCTTTGCTCGCCTTCAAGCTAGAATCCGGAGATCCCCTGGGTACCAGAAGCTCTTCGGCGAAGCGTCTGCCGAAGAGTCTGCCGAAGTCTTGATATTCCAGCTCGAAACGCCGAAGAAAGATGGAGTGAAATGGCAGGCGAGGGAGAGAGGGAGGTAAAGTCACAACACTGGGAGGTTGTGGGAGGTGTAGGATACTAACGTGTATCCTGGTTAGTAGATAAGATAAGAGTTCCTTAGTAGGACTCGTCGGTAGATCAAATGTGCTTATAAATCATCTGGTGAGTAGATGATTTCTTCTTCATATGTTTTGTTCTATTGGGGTTACTGTGTAATGTTTATGTGCAGATATATGTGAATGTATACTTGTATTCGTGCGTGTATGTAGAATAGATTGGGCAGATACTCGCACGCGCACACACACACACACACACACACACACACACACACACACACACACACACACACACACACACACACACACACACACACACACACACACACACACACACACACACACACACACACACACACACACACACACACACACACACACACACACACACACAAAGTGATGGATATGGATAAACCTTTTGTGGATAAAATCGAGCAGGCGGATGAGAAAACAGGAAAAACGAGAGAAGGATGCGGTTATGCGGGTGGTGAGTGTGGGTGAGCGGGTGGGTGGGGAATTGAGGCCAGTGCGTGGATGGTGGAAACAGAAAGACAATTGAAGGTGAGAAAGTGGAAGTTGAAAAACAGATGGTTCGATTGAGAATGTGTTCTTGTAGTTGTTGTTGTTGTTGCTGTTGTTGTTGTTGTTGTTGTTGTTGTTGTTGTTGTTGATGATGTTGTTGTTGTCTTTGTTGTTGTTGTTGTTTTTGATGTTGTTGTTGCTGTCGTTGTCGTTGTCGTTGTCGTTGTCGTTGTCGTTGTCATTGTCGTTGTTGTTGTTGTTGTCGTTGTCATTGTCGTTGTCATTGACGTTGTTGTTGTTGTTGGGTTCCTGGTGGTATAAGAAAAAATCCTTTAATGAATTCACACAATACGTCCTCCACTCCATTTATGTTGTGTTCGTTTCTGGAGTTAATGGAAACATATATAACTGTATACATGGGGACTAATGTGACTATAACGACGTTCAGAAACAGAGGGGCATTCACACCAGTATGACTGGTATCGAGTTAACCACAAGTCGTGAAAGGTTTAAGCAAACCTCCTCTATACATCTGTGCTTAACTTTGACGCAGTAAAATTGGCGAGGATGCCCTTATGTTTCTGGACACGCTAATACTGTCACTGATAGTCTATGCCTGTGTTGCGTCATATGTTCCTTAAGCTGTGTTCTCATGCCTTGAGTCTTAGGGGATAATCACCTCTGAGTCTATGGATAGAAACGATGGTGATTTGTGACGTAATGTTGTAACCTTGAATTTGTTGTAGTGATTTTCTTCATAGATTATAGTGAATGTGGACATTCACTAACCGAGCTGGTTAGAGCGTCGCTGCTCGCGGCGGAGATCGAGGTGACGACAGTTCGATCCTTCCTCCAGCGAGTTGGACCAAGGGCATGGTTTATTGAACTCCACGCTATAAAGTCCTCTGTAAGGGGCACCGTACTAGCCTCCTGATAGGGGGAATTCGCAATGTTAAATTGAATCATCAACCATAATGAATGTACATATATTTTCCTATTATCTAT
>NC_134786.1:1410649-1418149 GCF_046742065.1 Oratosquilla oratoria
AAGGAAAAACACACGGAGTCCGAGCGCTTTCGTGATATATTCACATTATCAAGGAGTACAAAAAGATGAGAACAAAAAATGGAGATACAGAGTATAAGTAGGACAAGAGAGACATTTACCCTCCTCTCCGAAGCCTGAAAGCTCAGGTTGGGTCACTCGGTGAGGTCGTGGAAACATATCATTATTACATTAACTTTTAAAATATGTACTATTTATATTACTGACAATATATGGATCTAATTTATATAATCCTAAACTATTATTTATGAGTTGGTCATAATTGCATTTAATAATTCCTGACTCTAATATTTCTTCTAATATTCTTACATTGTATAATTTTTGAAGCATTTTTCCAGTCAATAGGATGGTCAAATTCACAAACATGTTTAAAAAGTGCACTAGATTCTTGGGCCTTTTTTATGCTGTTTTTATGCTGTTTAATCCTAACCTCTAATTCTTTTCCTGTTTGACCTACATAATATTTGTCACATTTACTACAAGGTATTTTATATACACAGCCTGTAGAATTGTCAGGGGAATTCTTTATGAGAAGATTTTTTAGAGTTGTGTTGTTCTTGAAGGCTACATTTACATTGAAATTTTTAAGAATATTAGGAATCTCTATAAGATTTTCATTAAAAGGAAGTACAAGTAAATTCTTTTTCTCAAACTTTTGTTTTGGTTCCCCTTTGTGCACTTTTTAAACATGTTTGTGAATTTGACCATCCTATTGACTGGAAAAATGCTTCAAAAATTATACAATGTAAGAATATAACAGAAAGAAATATCATAGAGTCAGGAATTATTAAATGCAATTATGACCAACTCATAAATAATAGTTTAGGATTATATAAATTAGATCCATATATTGTCAGTAATATAAATAGTACATATTTTAAAAGTTAATGTAATAATGATATGTTTCCACGACCTCACCGAGTGACCCAACCTGAGCTTTCAGGCTTCGGAGAGGAGGGTAAATGTCTCTCTTGTCCTACTTATACTCTGTATCTCCATTTTTTGTTCTCATCTTTTTGTACTCCTTGATAATGTGAATATATCACGAAAGCGCTCGGACTCCGTGTGTTTTTCCTTTTCCTAGTGGACTCTGCATATATATATATATGTATATATATATATACATATACATATATATATATATATATATATATATATATGTATTTGTACTATATATATATATATATATATATATATGTATGTATTTGTACAACACTGAATGGGTCCCAGTGATTAGAGATACATTTCAACAACCACAATGCACTTTAATTCTAAGCCATCAAAGGCCAGCATGCTGAAATTGAAGAGCTTTAATCTTTCGTCAATCCTTCACATACAGATGATTCCATCTACCAAGATATGGCAACCAACCATACCAATTTGATGGCCGACCCAATCGTGACCTCGTGACCTGTGATTTGGGACAAATTGACCTAGAAAATTGCTCTCTATAGTGGTTTTGGTTTATATATATTTTCTCTATACGATATAGAACCGCTCTGTTTATATTTCAAGTTTCACTTTATTTTAATATTCAGAACGAATTCTCATGAAATAGGAATAAGTAAATGAATATATAAACAGATAAATGAATAAATAAGTAAACAAATAAATCAAGTGATAAATAAAAAGATAAATAAAAAAATAAAAAGATAAATGATAGATATGTAAATAAAGGATAAATAAAATTAATTGATTAATTAATAAACAAATAAATAGATACATAAATTATAAATAAAGAAATTACCCAAAAAGTTGATAAACAAATAAATAAACAAATTTATAATTAATTGAATAACTAAATATGTACATAAACAAATAAATATATAACAAATAAATGAATAGATAATTATATAAATAAACTAAAATCTCGCTATATGAATATATAGATAAAACGTGAAGAAACATATAATGAATAAAGAATATATGACCAAATTAGTAATAGATACATTGATAAATTAGCATACATTTGAATGCATTAATAAATGCATAATCAAATGAATGAATAAGCAAGTAAATAACTATATAAATGACAGAAAAATGAAAAATAAATATATATAAATAAATCCAATCATAAATAGATGATTTAATAAACAAATAATAGGTAATTAATTTAGTAAATAACTAAATAAATGAACATATATTAAGAAAAATAAAATATGAGGAAAATTAGTATACGTGATATTACAATGTTACAAAGAAGGAGAATAAATTTGTAAATTAAATGTAGGGCTGTTAATCTGACTGGCTCTGTCCAAGCAATCAAGATTCATAAAGTTAAAAAAAAAGGAAAAAATAAGACAAATAGAAATAAAGATGTAAATTGAATATAAGTAAAGATAAAATAGGAAGGTCGATTTTTATAAGTGCACAGCTACGTGATATAACAATAGAAAATTAATATCTAATTTTGTAAACGATAATACATCAACGTAATATGCGATTTTCTTTGGCGGAAATCAATAACAAAAAAGTTGCTAAAAGCTATTTACTAACGAAGGAAATCGCGACAGTTGCATGATACGCCATGTTTGTTTTGATAGATGCTGAGGTCGAATAAATGAAAGGATGATAAGTTTGTCTATTCTAATCTAATCTAACCTAACCTAACCTAACCTAACCTAACTTACCTAACCTAACCTAACTAACCTAACCTAACCTACGTAACCTAACATACGTAACCTAACCTATATTTAGTAATTCGGTACCTCAAATTCTAAAGATCATTCAGGTCGTCGTCGTCATCACGGATGCTGACGGGCTGATTATTATTGTACCTCATGTAATTAACAGACAACGGCAGAACCCCATGTTCTCTCAGAAAGTCCAAGGATGCCCTACTGTCTTTATAAAAGCGCTTATTAACGTCACCTGGAGTTGGAGAACACTCGTTTCACAACGTGAAAGCTATCGTCTAATTGACAGTGACTGGTCTGGACAGACAATATGGCGTCTGGACCGTATCTCAGCGGCTTCGTTCGTTAGTAGATTTATTTGTAGCAATTTTTTTTTTCGCCAAAAAAATCGCATATTACGTTCATGTATTATAATTTACAAAACTAATGTTTAATTTTCTAATGTTATATCGCGTAGGTGTGCACAACTAAAATACCAACAATAAAATTAGAATAAAACTAAAATGAAAAAATATAAGTCAAAATAAAAATTATGATAATAAGAAAAATAAGAATAAAATTAAACATAGAATAAAAATGAAGATGAAAATTATATCAAAATGAAAACGAAGGAAGAAGAAATGAAGATGAAAATTGGAACTTAAAAAATAAAATGAAATAAAAAAGAACATTGAATTATTCCTTACTAAAAACCATGAGATAGGAAATAAAACACATCTACCTTTAGGACCTGTTCACACTAGCAGTTTGAGCCGCGCGGAAATCGCGGCGGTACCGCGTAGCTTTGTTGTGTGTGAACGCCTCCATTGACTTAAATTTAATTGATCCGCCGCAGCTGAAACCGCTATTGTGAACAGGATCATGAAGTCGAGTGACCATTATTTCTACATTTGTTTCTATGTCTATCTGCTTTCTTATTTATTCATTTATTTACGTATTTGTCCATTAATTATACTTTATTTATTTTATTAGTGCTTAACTTAGCTCTAATGTATATATATATATATATATATATATATATATATATATATATATATATAATATATATATATATATATACATATATATATAAGATATATATTATATATATATATATATATATATATATATATATATATATATATATATATATATGTATATGTATGTATATATATATATTTTGTTTTTGCAGAAACCACACCGGGGAAATTGAAAAAACAGATACAGAACGTTTTCGTCTATTTAGACGAAAACGTTCGGTATCTGTTTTTTCAATTTCCCGGTGGTTTCTGCAAAAATATTTTATCACGTGTGTTTTGTGATTTCTTTGCATATATATATATATATATATATATATATATATATATATATATATGCATATATATAATGTATATATACATATATATATACATATATATATATTTGGGAAGGGTAGCCCATGTCGGTACATTGTGGAGCCAACCAAACACCGACGCTTCGTCCCTCCCTGCTCCTTGTCTACGGTACAAACTATTCCATCAATTACGAATCAGCCAGAATCCTAAACAGAGAAACAGGTCCAACAACATAGAACATACTAAACTGGAAAATAATTGGATGGCGCGTCGGTGTTTGGCCGGCTACAAAGTGTACTGACTAGGTCTACCATACTGTTTTCCAAACATGTTTTCTCATTTCGTTATAGAATAAATCGGATTTGTTTTCCAGTGGAGAATATATTCCTAAAGTACGTCGGTTTGTAAACATATTGTATAATAGGATTATCGGAAGATCCTGACTTCATCACAGTGAAAGGACTGGAAATGCGTGTGAGGATTTGTGGCAGAAGAACCCTGGACACAGCTGGGAATTCAGGTAAGATTAAAGAAACAGTTTGCATATATATGTACACCTAGCCCATGTAATCAACTGAGTGCACTCCACATGTCCCTCTGATAGTCGATACGACTATTATAACTATTTGGACTGAACGGAGGACGACGTAAATAGTCCAGCCTTAGGCTTATGAAGTGACTATCGGACTCTAAGGTATCTTCAATTCGGTGACGCCTAGAGAACATCATTCAGGCTGAAGACAGGGGATTTAAATCAGGTAAACGTGACGGGCTCGTGTCTGAAAGGGGTTTTTGTCGATCGGGACCCTTCTCAGGTTCCACTGTGGACCTTTAAATGAATAAATTTTGGGGGGTTTCTGAGGGTATAGTTGGTGTCACCGTATTGAAGGTATAGTGGAGGGACACTGTGCTCCGCTGTTCGTTGTTTCTCTTTCTCGTTTTCTAAGTGATTCTCCAGGTCCCCTCGCTCTCTCTTTTTCCCCCTCTCTCTTCGCCTCTCTTCTCTTCTCTTGCTCTTTATTCGCATTTTTATTCTTGGTTGGTTCTCTACCCGTTCTTTCTTGTCATTCTTTTTGGTTTTATTTTGTAATATTCTATTCTTCTATTTATTTGTTTTGTTTATTCGTCGTCCTCCTCTTCCTCCTCCTCCTCCTCCTTCTCCTCCTCCTCCTCCTCCTTCTCCTCCTCCTCTTCCTCCTCCTCCTCCTCCTCCTCTTTCTCCTCCTCCTCCTACTCGTCCTCTTCCTCGTCTTTATTCTTATACTGATTTCCGTCCTTGTCGCTCTCCTTTCCCTCCTCCTCCTCCTCTTCCTCGTCTTCTTCCTTCTCTTCGTCATTGTCTTCCAAGTCCTCGTACTCATCCTTGCTCTTGACCTTGTCTTCTTACGCCTCCTCCTCTTCCTCCTTCTCCTCTTCCTCCCCCTCCCTCTTCCCCTAATTCTACTCTTACTCCAAGTCTTCCTTTCCACCATTTTGATTTTTTTTTACTATTTTTTTTATTGTTCTTTACTTTTTTTTTTACATTTCCTACACACCACCTCTTCCTCCTCTTTCTCCTCTTCCTTCTCCTCTTCCTTCTCTTCTTTTCCTCTCTATTCTCTGCGCTTATCTACCTGCATTCCTCTTCTCCTTCTCTTATTCGCTCTTTCTCCTTTATTTCTCTTTTTTATTTCATTTGTTTGTTCTTTCTTACCTTTCCTCTCTTCCTCTCTTTTCCATATCCAACGCCTTTACTCTTTTATTTCCTTTCCCCGTCCTCTCTTTCCCTCTCTTTTTCTTTTAACTCCTTTTACCTCGTTTTCTTTTTCTCCTGTTTTCTCTCTCTCCCTCCTCCTCTTTTTTCGTTTCCTCTCTTCCTCCTCTTCCTCTCTTTTCCACTCCCTTGTACGTCTTCCTCTTTCCCCTCTTCCCTTTTCTTTACTCGTTTTCCTCCTCTCCCTTTTTCCTTTCTTTCAATGTCTTATCTTTCTATTCCTCTTCCTCCTTCCCATCCCCTCTTGTTCCTCCTTCCCCTCCTTCCTCTCTCCTCCTTCCTTCACTCCTATTTCCTTCTTCTGCACTCCCAACTCCATTTTTCTCGTACTCCAACTCCACATCCACGCTTCTTCTCACACTCCCCTTCCCCTCCCTTCCCCCTCCCCTCCCCCTTCCTGTCTCCCTCCCCCCTCCCCCTCCCCATCCCCCCTCCTCGTTCTCTTCCCCTTCCCACTCCCCACAAAACTTCCCGACCGTTTCCGTCCAGCTTCCTGTTTCCCTCCCCCGTCCCTCTGCCTCCGTCCCCCTTCCCCACCCATCCCCCTCATCGTCCCCCTTCCCCTCTCCGTTCCCCTCCCCTCCTCTTCCTCCCCTCCTCCTCTCTACAAAACTCCACAATCCATATATACATATATATATATATATATATATATATATATATATATATATATATATATATATATATATATATATATATATATATATATATATATTATATATATATATATATATATATATATATATATATACATATACTCCCATCCCATCCCCCACCTCCTACCCATCCTCCACGTTCCCCTCCCGTCCCCCTTCCCGTCCCTTTCCCTTATGACGTGCCCACCCAGCCGAGCAACAAGCATGTCGCTCCATCCATTATACGTCTACGACCTTCAAATTGATGTTTCTTTGCGTTTCATTAATAGATAATGGTCCCTAGGGGGATGCAAGGCTCGATCTGGGGCCTCGAGGAGACATAGAAAACGGAGGACGGGTGGTGCCTCTTCTGCGTTGTGTGTCGATCTTCATTCAGAACTTCGTATATCCAGATCACACAAGCATCACTGAGAGTTATTGTTTTGTCTGATTTATTGTCTATGTTAGAAGGATGTTAGGAAGGTTAGGAGTATATTAGAAAGGTTAGGAGTATGTGGGTTTAATCTAAGTCCGGTGTACAATAATTTGTACATTTGTACTTTTGCACATTTGTCATTGAGAGTTATTGTTTTGTCTAACGACGAATTGTCTATGTTAGGAGTATGTTAGGAAGGTTAGAAGTATGTTAGAATGGTTGCTGAGCGTTTAATCTAAGGCCGGTGTACAATACTTTGCACATATGTACTTTTGTACATTTGTACTAAAAGAACTTTTTGGTGTAGCGGACGCACTTAGCTCAATCCTCACTAAAAGGTTTTGATGGTTACACCATATAGATAGCATCGCCCAGAGCTATCGATCCTCGACATTCATTGTTGCATCAGTTTATGCTTAGCAAAGCACTTAGTCAGGTGATGCCTGGGACAGCGAGGGCTCTTTCGACATTGAAATGTCCTGTCTGAGTGTGGGAAAGGCAGTTATGGGTCTCATGAAACGCAGGCGACACAGTTGATGCAGCACAGAGCAAAGTGAGACGCAGTCGACGCAGGCGACACAGGCAACACAGGTGACACAGGCGACATAGGCGACACATGCAACACAGGCGACACAGGCGACATAGGCAACACAGGCGACACAGGTGACGTAGGCGACACAGGCGACACAGGTGACGTAGGCGACACAGG
>NC_134786.1:1438149-1440649 GCF_046742065.1 Oratosquilla oratoria
AAAAGGAGGATAGAGGAGGAAATAAAAAGGAGGAAACCTATTAATCCCAAACCGGGAAATGGGACTTTGAATCCCTTTAGATGGAATCCAACCTTATTGCTTAGGGTCGAATCCCTCTCCTTGATCTTCCTATTGCATGACAAAATCTCTTATTATCTCCTCGTGGGTTCTGATCCTGCTCTGCCTTGGCCTTGCGAATCAAAATCTCTATTACCAGGTCAAGAGGCCTTTCCTCTCATCTATACTTATTTCGATTCTCTATATTTTGACTCATTTCTATCTGTTTATTTATATACTTATATATATATTTTTTGTTTACTCGTCATCCATTTCCTCATTCATTTTTCTATTCATTTTCACATTTATTTTCAGGTCTTTCACATTTAACAATAATGAATATAAACAACTTAGGGGTCTCGCTATGGGAAGTCCGGTCTCGGCAATCTTAGCAAATCTAGACGTGGAGATGTTGGAAACAGACAAATACATGAACATCATGGGCAGAGGCAGTACATGGTTGAGATATGTGGATGATGTCATCGCAATCTTACCGAGTTCTGCTAGTGTGGAAAATAAATTGAGAAGACTCAATGGTGTCAACAAAGACATCCAGTTCACCATTGAGATAGAAAAAGAAGGCAAACTGCCGTTTCTTGATACACTGATTCACAGGACAAACGGGGAGGTAAAATTTGCAGTGTATAGAAAAACCTACGAATAGAGATGATTTTGTCCATTATTTTTCGGGTCATAGCAAGAGCATGAAAACAGGAGTTCTGACTGGTTTCTTTCTTCGAGCCTACAGGATTTGTAGTAGCGCATTTTTAGAAGATGAACTCAATTATATTACGAAAACGTTCAAAGAACTGAGATACCCTAGTGGGCTAATTTGCAAGATGAGGAAAAAAAGCCAAAGAAATCCACAATAGGACAAATGCCCCCAAATCGGACAATGAGAAGACATTCACTTACGTAACTGTTCCCAACGCGCTTAACACCGAGAACATCGATCGACTCCTAATGAAAGGTGGACTCAAAACAGCCAAAGTCTCCTCCAACAAAATAGCGAGAATTATTAAAAGACAAGAAAAAGGTCCTATCAATGAGCTAATTGTGATTTATGAGATTTCTTGTAAAGGGTGCTCAGCCTCCTATTTCGGCGAGTCGGGCCGAGGCTTCGACAAACGTATATATGAACACAAAAATGACCTTAGAGCGCACAGGACGTCCAACTCCTTAGTTCAACATGCAGACAAATTTGGTCACCTTCCTCACTGGAAAGAGGCCAAAGTCCTCAGAAAAGGTCAGAAAAAGAAAACAAGAAAAAACGATTGAAGCTGCATACATAAACGCAAAAGAAAACACTAATGGAAGAGAGGGATTCATTTGCTTATCAAAGGTGGCAAGTGTCCTTGTACTAGACTCGCTGAGACACCAGACAAATGTTCACCTCCTGGACACTATAACCTGACCGAGTGGTCCCTCAAGAGTGGTATAAAATGTGACATTTAAGAACCTTCTGTAGAAAACTCTCTGAAGAAGACCAAAGTGGTCGTAACGTAAGAGTACAAACTGTTCCGAGAGCATCTTCATTTTACTTCCATCGCCCAAAATCTCTCATCTGTCATTTGATATCTATCTATATCTCTCTATCTATATATATATATATATATATATATATATATATATATATATATATATATATATATATATGTGTCTGTTTGTGTGTTGTGTATGTGTGTTGTGTTTGTGTGTGTGTGTTTTTTGTGTGTTTGTGTGTCCGCGTGTGTGGGTGTGGGTGTGTATGTGTGTGTGTGTGTGTATGTATATGTATTTATATATATATATATATATATATATAGTATGCATATATATATATATATATATATGTATATGTATATATATACATATATATATATATGTATATGTATATATATATATATATACATATATATATATATATACGTATTTATATATTATCTCTTCTGATAAGATTTTTTTTAACATATTCTAAACCTTAATAGCTGCAGAAAAATTTCATTTCACCAAATTTTATCATATAACTAAATTTAACTAAATTTCATCTTTAACTAAATTCAATTTCTAACTAAAAAAAAGTAAATCCTTCTCATACGGATGGAAGGCAATCCATCAATAAATCAATTCAATTTGCTAAATTGGGATAAAACTTCTGGTGCGGTTATTGACCTGATCTTTAATTCAATCCTGGGTCACCGACACAAGGAAGAAAGGAAGTACATTTAGTGCCACAGTGTTAGGTCCCTCTCCCCCTTAACCCCCCTCTCCCCCTCTTCCCCTTTCCCCCTCTCCCTCTCTCTCCTTCTTCCCCTCTCCCCCTCTTCCCCTCTCCCCCTCTCCCCCTCTTCCCCTTCCCCCTCTTCCCCCTCTCTCCCTCTCCTCTCCCACTTCCTCCTCTTATCCTCTCCCCTCACTTCCTCCTTTTCGTCTTCTCCCCCTCTCCCCCTCTCTCCCTCTCCTC
>NC_134786.1:1450649-1455649 GCF_046742065.1 Oratosquilla oratoria
GACACTGTGAACCGTCCTCTCCTATGGCAAGTACTTGTAAAATTTGGATGCCCACCAACATTTCTGGGTGTCCTGAAAGCCTTTCACGATGGCTCTATGGCTCGAGTGTCCAGTTCTGGGCTCAAGTCTGAGCCATTCCTTGTTGAGTCAGGTGTGAAGCAGGGGTGTGTTATTGCTCCCATCTTATTCAATTTATTCCTCGCTGCAGTCTCCAACATTGCTAGACAGCAAATCGATCCTGCTGATGGTGTCAGGCTGTCGTACAGGCTGGATGGTAACCTCTTCAATCTACGACGCCTCCAAGCCAAAACACGTGTAACAGATGAAGTAATCCATGAACTGCAGTATGCAGATGACACTGCTTTAGTGAGCTCATCCAAAGAGGGTCTTCAGCGCACCATCAACGCTGTCTCAAATATATATACCAGATCTGGATTAGTCATCAACATAAACAAAACAGAAGTGCTCAGTATCTCTGAGCAACTAGAGCCTCCGGATTTCACCATCAATCAACAATCTCTGAAAAACACACAAGATTTTAACTACCTCGGCTCAGTGCTCACTGACTCCTGTGACCTGACAAGCGAAATCCAACGCCGCATTGGTTTGGCAGCAGCAGCTTTTGGTAGACTATCACACAGAGTGTTCTTGAACCGCAACCTCACCACCACCACCAAGGTTTCGGTGTATAAGGCAATCTGTCTCTCCATCCTTCTGTATGGCAGTGAGTCATGGGTGCCTTATAGACGCCATTTGATAAAGCTGGAGGCCTTTCACACCAACTGCTTACAGCGCATACTGGGTCTAAAATGGTGGCACAAGGTACCTCATAGTGTAATCCGTCGACGCACACAAATGGACCCACTGGAAACAGTCTTAACCCAACGCCAACTACGGTGGCTGGGGCATACCATCCGCATGCCAGAAGAGAGACTACCACGTAAAGTTCTCTATGGAGAACTTGCTGAGGGCAGACGCCACCCTGGGGGCCCACGTAAACGACACAAGGACTACCTGAAAGCAACGCTGAAAAAATGTGGCATCGAACCCACCACCATTGAAAATGTTGCTGCCGATCGGGGAGAATGGCAATCCACATGCCAAAACGGCTTAGATACTCTCACTTCCACCTACAACGATCGGGCAGAACATCGAAGACGGCAAAGACATGCGGCACATCAGGCAGAGGTAACTTTCCCTGTGATACCTGCAGCCGTATATGCAAATCGAGAATCGGACTCCACAGCCATCAGCGAGTTCATCTGGCGTAATACCACTTCTTGGCATGGTGCAACGTCATCGTCGTCAGCGACGGACTACTATAAGCAGTGTGTGTGTGTGTGTGTGTGTGTGTGTGTGTGTGTGTGTGTGTGTGTGTGTGTGTGTGTGTGTGTGCGTGTGTGTGTGTGTATGTGTGTGTGTAATTCACCATGGTCTTAAATCACATGTTGGACTCGTGATCGATAGCTATTACCCTTCCGGAAGAGAGCTCAGAGCTCATATATGACCGACCTCTGGGTAATGCTGTGAACTTACACGAATATTTCCCATTTAATTACCATTGATCAGAGAAAGGGACAATGAATAAGAAAAAATGTCATCATCGATTCGGTCGTTCATTTTGCTCTAGTTCTGAAATCTCGAAGAAGTTGAAAGGTTTTGTTATAAAGATTAACCTTATTGCTTGGTTCATGAGAACAAGAGGACCAGATGTATATACAGTATGTATGTACCTGTGTGTTTATGTATGTATGTATGTATGTATGCATGTATGTATGTATGTATGTATGTATGTATGTACCTGTGTGTTTATGTACGTATGTATGTGTGCATATATGTGTGTATGTATACATGTATGTATGTCTGTGTGTATGTATGTATACATGTATGTATGTCTGTATGTATGTTTGTATACATGTATGTATGTATTTATGTATGTATGTATGTATGTATGTATGTATGTATGTATGTATACATGTATGTGTGTATGTATGTATGTATGTATGTATACATGTATGTGTGTATGTATGTATGTGTATATATATATGTATGTATGTATGCATGTATATACGTATGTATGTAGGCGTATGTATGCAGCTGTATGTGTGAAACTTTGAAAGATGCTCTTCACGAATTGCTCTTTGTAACTCCTCAAGAGTCTCTCTCCAATTCGTCTGACTCATTTACCCTTTTTTTCTCTCTTCTGCTCTTTTTTTTTCTTCTCTCTAATTCATGACTCTTTTCCCTCTTTTTCGTCAATTTTCTTTTCATTTTGTTTTTCCTTCATCTTGTCTTAATCTCCATTTTTTTTCTTTTCTTTCTTATTCCTTCATTCATAAATTTCTTCTTTTGTTTTGATTGGATTTTTTTTGTCTTTATTTTTCTTGTCATATGTTTACCATTAATCTCATTTTTTTTTCTTTCCTGATTTAATTTTGCATATTTTAATTAATAAAATCAGATGAAAAAGATAAACGAATAAATAAGTAAATAAATAAACAAATAGAATAAAGTAAGATAAAATAAAATAAGATAGAATAGAACTAAATGAGACAATAAAAGTATATATTGATAATCAAAATAAAATAAATAAGACAAAACTAAATTGAATAAAATAGAATGAAATTGAAATAAAAATGAATAGATAAAAATGAGCAAATAATAAGTAGATAAATTTAAAGTATATGTATATATATGTATATGTATACATATATGTATATGTATATATATATATATATGTATATGTATATATATATATATATATATATATATAATTATATAAATGATTGAATAACAAAATAAGTAAAAAGAAAAACTAAGTAAAATTAGATAATGATAAAAGAATTAATTCAACCAAAATAAAACACGATAATAATATACATCTGTAATCTGTCCTGTCCTTCAACAACATTGGGCTATTTCTCAATTATTATTTTTCCTCCCAAAAAGCTTTTCGTACTATGCTCCTGCGGGTCCTGGAAAATCCTTGAAAATCCTTGAAAATCCAGAAGATTTGTGATAATGCTTTCGGGTACTTTGTAAATCCTGAAAAAATTGCTTCTTTCCTCCCAGGATGTTTAGGAAATGCAATGGATGCCAGCAAAGCCCTAAAAAATATAAATAAACAAATAAGTAAATAAATAAATGAATAAATAAATCGATAAATAAATAGGTAGATAAATAAATGAACAAGTAAAGAGATAAATGAATAAATACAATAAATAAAGATAATAAAAGATAAATATATAGATAAGTGCAATTGATGCCAACAAAGCCCTATGAAAAGCAGATAAATAAGTAAATAAATAAATGAATGAATAAATAAATACATAAATAAGCTAATAGATAAAATAAACAAAATAGATAAAGTGAAAAAAATAAATAAAATAAATAAAATAAATAAAATCAATAAAATAAATAAAATAAATGAAATGAATAAAATAAATAAAATAAATGAAATAAATAAAATAAATAAAATAAGTATGATAATAAAATAAATAAAATAAATAAAATAAATAAAATAAATAGAATAAATAAAATAAATAAAATAAATAAAATAAATAAAATAAATAAAATAAATAAAATAAACAAAATAAATAAAATAAATAAAATAAATAAAATATATATAAAATATATTAAATAAATTAAATAAATAAAATAAAATAAAATAAATAAAATAAATAAAATAAATAAAATAAATAAAATAAATAAAATAAATAAAATAAATAAAATAAATAAAATAAATAAAAAAGAAAATAATAACAAATAAAATAATAAATAAATAAAATAATAAATAAATAAATAAAATAAATAAAATAAATAAAATAAAATAAATAAAATAAATAAAATAAATATAATAAATAAGATAAATGAAATAAATAATATAAAAAAGATAACAAAGATAAATGAAATAAATGAAATAAATAAAACAAATAAAATCAGTAAAATAAATAGAATAAATAAATGAAACAAAATTGATAGAATTAATAAAATAATAAAATAAAAAAAATAAATGCAATAAAAATCAAATAAATCAAATCAATATGATAAATAAAATAAATAAAATAAATAAAATAAATAAAATAAATAAAATAAATAAAATAAATAAAATAAATAAGATAAATAAAATAAATAAGATAAATAAAACAAATAAAATAAGTAACATGAATAAAACCAATAAAATAAGTAAAATAAATAAAATGAACAAAATGAATAAAATGAATAAAATGAATAAAATGAATAAAATGAATAAAATGAATAAAATGAATAAAATGAATAAAATGAATAAAATGAATAAAATGAATAAAATGAATAAAATGAATAAAATGAATAAAATGAATAAAATGAATAAAATGAATAAAATGAATAAAATGAATAAATATTTAATTGAAAAATAAATAGATAAAAGAAAAATCATATCAAATAATGAAATAGAAACATTACTAATGAAAAAATTCACCTTTGCTAGAAAGACCTTAAAAAAAAAAGAAATTAAAATTCCCCCTCCGCTCTCCTAACTTTCTTTCTCCTCTCTTTCCTTCTCTCTTCTCCTCTCTTCCCCTCCCCTCCCTTCCCCTCCTAAACCTCCCCTCCCTTTCCCCTCTCCTCTCCTCCCTTCCCCTCTCCTCTCTTCCCCTCTCCTCTCTTCTCCTCCCCTCCCCTCCCCTCCCCTCCACTCACCTCCTCTCCCCTCCTCTCCCCTCCCCTCTCCTCTCTTCCCCTCCCCTCCCTATCCTCCCCTCTGTTCCTCTCTCCTTCCCTCCCCTTCCCTCCCTACTACTTCTCTCCCCTTCCCTTCCCCCTCTCTCCTCTCCCCTCACTTCTTCTCATCTCCCACTCTCTCCCCACTCCTTCTCTCCTTTCCCATTCTCTCCCCTCCCTTTCTCTATCCTTACCTCCCCTCCCTTCCCTTCCCTTCCCTACTCCTTCTCTCCCATATCCTCCCCTACTCCCCCCTCTCTTCCCCTCTCTTCCCCTCCCTTCCCGTCCCCTCCCTTCCC
>NC_134786.1:1463149-1465649 GCF_046742065.1 Oratosquilla oratoria
ACATACATACATGTCTACATACACACATACTTACATGCATACATACATAAATGCATACATACATACATACATACATACATACATACATACATACATACATACATACATACATACATACATACATACATACATGCAATCATACTTACATACATACATACATACATACATACATACATACATACATACATACATACATACATACATACATACATACATACATACATAATACATACCTTCTGTTTCCATATCTACCTTATTTCCAAACCGTTCGGTAAACATTCAACCTCTTAAGGCCCAAAATCCGTGGCTCTGAATTTATTCACTTGTTTGTGAGCTCACACAGTCACTTGAGAGCTTCTGCCAGGCATATACACAATGAAACGAAAAGCACCAGAATCCAGGACTGTACAGCTGTTCAGTAAAGCTCTTTTGACAAAAGCCATTTTACTTGCATTGGAACGGCAAGGCCATGGGAAATTTTTCTTTTTCATTTATATATATGTATATGAATAAATATATATATATATATATATATATATATATATATATATATATATATATATCAACAACTACAATGCACTTTCATTCTAAGCCATCAACATCGGGAGACCCAATGGATGCCGACATGCAGAAATTGAAATGCGGTACTGCCAAGAACTCGAACCCAGCAATCACATGACAAGTTCCGTAGTAACTTACCAACTACGCTATCAAGAGAGATATAAGTTGAGCGTAACTTTTCTTATATATTTGCATGCTCGAGTTACATACACATACATGAAATTTTGCGTTCAACCCATTCCACTATAATAGTACAATTGAAGGTATACAAACGCGGAAAGTAGGGGAGGAAGGAGGAGGTGGAGGGGAAAGGAGGAGAGGAAGGAAGAGGAGGAGGGGAAAGGAGGGGAGGAAGGAGGAGGGGGAGAGGAAAGGAGGGGAGGAAGGAGGAGGGGGAGAGAAAGGAGGGGACGAAGGAGGAGGGGGAGAGGAAAGGAGGGGAGGAAGGAGGAGGGGGAGGGGAAAGGAGGGGAGGAAGGAGGAGGGGGAGGGGAAAGGAGGGGAGGAAGGAGGGGGAGGAGAAAGGAGGGGAGGAAGAAGGGGAGGGGAAAGTAGGGGAGGAAGGAGGAGGGGGAGAGGAAAGGAGGAGAGGAAGGAGGAGGGGGAGGGGAAAGTAGGGGAGGAAGGAGGAGGGGGAGGGGAAAGGAGGGGAGGAAGGAGGAGGGGGAGGGGAAAGGAGGGGAGGAAGGAGGAGGTGAAGGGGAAAGGAGGGGAGGAAGGAGGAAGGGGAGGGGGAATGGAGGGTAGTCAGTACTTCGAAACCGAGGAAGGGGAAGAGGGGAAGAGGGGGAGAGGGGGGAGGGGGGATGGGGAGAAAGGGAAAGAGTGAGGGGGAGAGGGGAGAGGGGGCGAGGGGGGAGAGGGGGAGGGGGAGAAGGGGAGAGGGGGAGAGGGGGAGAGGGGGAGAGGGGGAGAGGGGGAGAGAGGAATAATGGTCTGAAAATGGCGTGGGGAAAAAGAGTTAGAGAAGATTGTGCTAAATTTTATATCTCATTCCTTCCCCCGACATTATTTATTTATCTATTTATCTATTCATTATTATTGTTATTTCTATTAGTTATTATTATTAACACTATTATTTCTGGCACCATAGAATGGTAATTACAATGCCAGGTGTCGGCAGGCGATTTTATTTATTTTCTTGGCAACCTTAGTCCTTATAGACATATGTTACACGTCAATATTATATGTATGCATTTATGTAACACACACACGCACACACACACACACACACACACACACACACACACACACACACACACACACACACACACACACACACACACACACACACACACACACACACACACACACACACATTCTTGATAGGGATGACCTACTTAAATGGGACAGAAGAAATAAAACAGGACACGAGAAGAAACAGTAATAGAGACATGGAACAAGTTGAAAGAGAAGACAGCGAGTGCTAAAAATATACATGATTTTAAGAAAGAACTGGATGCGGAAAGATACAATTGCGGGTCACTACGAGTATAGCTCTTCTCCCGAGAAATACAACTAGGTAAACACAACTACATACATACATACATATACCAAGGCTTTTTCCCCCTTCCAAGGGAGGTAGCCAAAAAGGGAAAGGCACAAAAACACTCCCACCCATTTCATCCCTAAATACACTCCACACCCCTCCCACCCTTCCTCTCATCTGAGCACCTCCTGGATGACGGGTCATCCCTGCACCCTGCCCACCGCCCTGGGTCAGAAGCAGTGTCGCAAGACACAGTACATCCACAGCGAGGCCGCTTCATTTAATCGGCGACCCCCCCTCTCCGTCCCCCTTTGCATATAAGGCGAGGACGGGGAGAAATCCCTTCGGGCTGCGTCAAAATTTACTCACACATACTACCCCACCCCCCACTTCCCCGCCCATTCCTCCTCATGCAGTCACAACATCATCCATATACAACCATTCTCCACT
>NC_134786.1:1475649-1483149 GCF_046742065.1 Oratosquilla oratoria
AAGAGTTTTATATATATATATATATATATATATTATATATATATATATATACATACATATATATACTGTATATATATGCATATATATATATATATATTTGTATATATACATATATATATATAAATATATGTAGATATATATATATTTATACATATATATATGTACATATATATATATATATATATATGTATATATATATATGTGTATATATATATATATATATATATATATATATATACATACATATGCACATACATATTTACAGATAGAGGCTGAAATATTAGAACCCCGTATTGAAATGCATGTTCTCTTGTCATATGTAAGTTAAATATATAGGGCAAAGCTTCTCCTCTGATAGGACATTCTCCTAGATCGTTTGAACAAGAAACAGTGAGCCTTGCACATTTAGTGGGACACTGACAGCATAAATGTGAGTTTCAGTGACCTTGTTATTCAAATTTAACCCTTGTATATCATTTGTGAAGAATGAGGCATTCTACAGTTACTATATGCAAATAGTGTAAGTTTCAAGTATCAAATATCTCTGTTGTTCAGTGAGTTTCAGTGACCTTGTTTCTCTCTCATTATTCAAATCTAAACCTTGTGTATCATTTGTGAAAAATGAGGCATTCTACAATTACTATATGGAATTTGTGTAAGTTTCAAGTATCAAATATCTCTGTTGTTCAGTGAGTTTCAGTGACCTTGTTTCTCTCTCATTATTCAAATTTAACCCTTGTGTATCATTTGTGAAAAATGAGGCGTTCTAGGGTTACTACATGCAAATAGTGTAAGTTTCAAATATCATATATCTCTGTTGTTCAGTAGTGAAAAAGCTATATGAAAATGGATAAAAAAATTGGATTTATCAAGTGAGAGGAAAGGATAAACTATCCTCTCCTCTCACTTGATAAAACACATACTATTCTTATAGAGCAAGTGGTGACTGAATTGCTACTATTGTTGGAAAGTGTGGCATAGTGTCAATTTCTGATTCTAAGAAAAGGAGCAAACGTGGTAAAATAAAATCTAAATAATGAAAGAAAAATTTAAAAGAAGTTATTGAACGAGATAAAGACACCAAATGGAAAATTTAAAAATGGATTAAACGAGGAAAATGTTATGGTTTCAAACGCGACCTCTTAGAGGAAGGAAAAGTGAGTTAAGTTTAGAATACCAACGGTATAGAAAAGCATCGAAGTTATAAAAAAAAAAAAAAAAAAAAAAAAAAAAAAAAAAAAAAAAAAAAAAAAAAAAAAAAAAAAAAAAACTATGATAAAGAAAAAACAAAGGAGAAAAAAATCACTCTTAGTTAATGAATAAAGGAAGTTAACAAAGTCTCTATTGCCTAGAAGAAAAACGAGAAAGAATTCCATACCAAACAAGCATTTTCCATTTTAACTAAAAATCATGAAAATTGTTAATCGGAATTTTTTTTTTTAACCAGAAGTAGGTTTCAATGATGAATCCACATTTCCAGTAATGTCCTAGTTTGCTACAAGATGCCCTGGTGGAGAATTCAGGTTAAAATGTGTGGTACAAATAGTTGAACACCCAACACCTGACATAGTATAGTTTATGATTAGTGGGAGAGGCACAAGTCCACTTTACGTTATTGAAGGAAATATGAAACAGGATCACTATAAAAAGGTTCTGTAGAAATAGTTTATATTTTTAGTATGTGATTGATTTCCAAATGGAAAATGATACCACTTTATGTAAGATTCCTATCCACTGAAAATAGAAACTGCATAAGAAAAGTCGAGAATGTCAGCAAAAAACTCGTGAACGCAGAAGCTGCTGCAAATTTTAATGGTATATGTATATGTATATGTATATGTATAATATGTATATGTATATGTATATGTATATGTATATGTATATGTATATGTATATGTATATGTATACTTATATGTATATGTATATGCATATGTACTGTATATGTACTGTACAAGTATATGTATATGTATATATGTGAATTGAAACATGCTTATACACGCACATGTACCCTATATAATACGTGTCCAGGTACCTTTTCACTTACATTACCAAATCTCTCCACTCTTCTTCTTTTGTCTTGCGACTTTACCTTTCTACACACCTTGAAACCCCTTCATCACCACATTTCCACGGACCCCAAACAAAGCGAGACTTCTCGCCTGCCCCGATGCGTCGCCATTTGGACGACGTCCGCACAGAGAGCCCTCAGCGTCTTGAAAATGTGTTCATGGCCCTGGCAAATAGGATTGGACACCATATCGTTGAGGACGAAGGCTTAGCGAAGGCTTAACGATGTCCAACTGAGTCTGGTCGTAACAATGTGCATATGGCCTGGTTATATATAGATCGGGTTTTATTCTCAGCCACGGTATCTTCTCGCGTGATGAAGAAGAAGACGAAGAAGAAGAAGAACGCAAAGAAGAAGAACGCGAAGAAGAAGAACGCGAAGGAGAAGAAGAACGCGAAGAAGAAGAACGCAAAGAAGAAGAAGAACGCGAAGAAGAAAAAGAACGCGAAGAAAAAGAACGCGAAGAAGAAGAAAACCGCGAAGAACGCGAAGAAGAACGCGAAGAAAAAGAACGCAAAAAGAACGCGAAGAAGAACGCGAAGAAGAAGAACGCGAAGAAGAAGAAGAACGCGAAGAACGCGAAGAAGAAGAAGAAGAAGAACGCGAAGAAGAAGAACGCAAAGAACGCGAAAAAGAAGAAGAACGCGAAGAAGAACGCGAAGAAGAAGAACGCGAAGAAGACGAAAAAGAACGGGAAGAGGAACGGGAAGAGGAACGCGAAGAAGAACGCGAAGAAGAAGAAGAAGAAGAAGAACGCGAAGAAGAAGAAGAAGAAGAAGAAGAAGAAGAAGAAGAAGAAGAAGAAGAAGAAGAAGAAGAAGAAGAAGAAGAAGAAGAAGAAGAAGAACGCGAAGAAGAACGCGAAGAAGAAGAACGCGAAGAAGAAGAAGAAGAAGAAGAAGAAGAAGAACGCGAAGAAGAAGAACGCGAAGAAGAAGAAGAAGAAGAAGAAGAAGAAGAAGAAGAAGAAGAAGAAGAAGAAGAAGAAGAAGAAGAAGAAGAAGAAGAAGAAGAAGAAGAAGAAAGAGAAGGAGAAGAACGCTAAGAAGAAGAACGCTAAGAAGAAGAACGCTAAGAAGAAGAAGAAGAAGAAGAAGAAGAAGAAGAAGAAGAAGAAGAAGAAGAAGAAGAAGAAGAAGAAGAAGAAGAAGAAGAAGAAGAAGAAGAAGAAGAAGAAGAACGCGAAGAAGAAGAACGCGAAGAAGAAGAAGAACGCGAAGAAGAAGAAGAACGTGAGGAAGAAGAAGAACGCGAAGAAGAAGAAGAACGCGAAGAAGAAGAACGCGAAGAAGAAGAAGAAGAACGCGAAGAAGAAGAAGAACGTGAAGAAGAAGAAGAAGAAGAAGAACGCGAAGAAGAAGAAGAGCGAGAAGAAGAAGAAGAAGAAGAACGCGAAGAAGAGCACGAAGAAGAAGAACGCGAAGAAAAAGAAGAACAAGAAGAAGAACAACAACAAGAAGAAGAACGCGAAGAAGAAGAAGAACGCGAAGAAGAAGAAGAAGGCGAAGAAGAAGAAGAAGGCGAAGAAGAAGAAGAAGGCGAAGAAGAAGAACGCGAAGAAGAAAAACTTCTCTCGGATGGGCTCGTTTCATGATACTCGTAATCTCTTCCTAGAAGGTCAAGGATCTGAGGTACTTGGTCTTATCGAAGTTACGCTATGACTTCGGGAGGAGGTCTAAGCTTCTGCCTCGTTCTTGTTGATGCAATACCTTATGCAAGACTCACACCAACATCATCGAGGTTATGATCAACCTTTTAAGCTCTTGAAGATGTCTCAGAAGAGTCTTTATAGTCCTTGAAGATGTTTTAGAAGAATCATTTAAGCCTTAAATGTCTCAGAAGAATCTTTTAAGGTCTTGAAGGTGTCTCAGAAGAACCTTTTAAGTTCTTGAAGATGCCTCAGAAGAATCTTTAAAGTTTTTGAAAATGTCTCAGAAGAAGCGTTACACTTTTTGAAGATGTTTAAAAAAAAATTAAGTTCTTGAAGATGACCCAGAAGAACCTTTAAAGCTCTTGAAGATGCCCCAGAAGAACCTTTAAAGCTCTTGAAGATGCCCCAGAAGAGCTTTTAAAACTCTTGAAGATATCTCAAAACAGCCTTCAAAGCTCTTGAAGATGTCTCAGAAGAACCTTTAAAGCTCTTGAAGATGCCCCAGAAAAACCTTTAAAGCTCTTGAAGATATCTCAGGAGAGCCTTCAAAGCTCTTGAAGATGTCTCAGAAGAACCTTTAAAGCACTTGAAGATGTCTCAGAAGAACCTTTAAAGTTCTTGAAGATGACCCAGAAGAACCTTTAAAGCTCTTGAAGATATCTCAGGAGAGCCTTCAAAGCTCTAGAACAGTGGCTCTTAACCTGTGGGGAATTCCCCACTGGTGGGGAATGGCGGAGTTGCCAAGTGGGGAATGACCGGTCGGACAGAAGAACCAGTCTTTTTGTTTTCTTTAATCGATGTGTTTTTGTTTCTTTTTGTTTGTTTCTGGTGTTAGAAATGTCAACACTGCATGGGTTAAAATCGAATTTGTCAAAGACCGATGCTGTGGTGGGAAATGGAGAGTTGGCTCACTAAAAATTGGGGAATTGGAGAAAAAAGGTTAAGAACCCCTGCTCTAGAAGATGTCTCAGAAGAACCTTTAAAGCTCTTGAAGATGTCTCAGAAGAAACTTTAAAGTTATTGAGGATGCCCCAGAAGAACCTTTAAATTTCTTGAAGATGACCCAGAAGAACATTTAAAGCTCTTAAAGATGTCTCAGAAGAACCTTTAAAGCTCTTGAAGATGTCTCAGGAGAAAATTTAAAGGTCTTGAAGATGTCTCAGAAGAACCTTTAAAATTCTTGAAGATACTTAGTGTCTTCAACCTGTCCTCAACGAGGAGGCCTTACTGAACTGAATAGAAAGTTTGACAGCAACAGGGTATAACAGATGAGTATACTTACTTAAAGAAGAAGGTTAACCAAGGCAGAGTTAACCTCTTTCTTAACAAAGGTGTGCAATGGAGATTAAAAGAATAGCAGATCGGCGATCAAAATGAAAAGATGGAAATGACTCGGTACTGTGTTTTTAAGACATGTTAGGTAACAATTTGTAATCGACGAGAAAGGTGTTCTGGGGTCGAAAATCTTAACATTCTTCTTGTAATATTTGTCCATTAGTTACTAATCTAGTTAGTAACCCACAAGCATAAAAAAAACGTAAAAAATAAACAAATCAATCAATCAAAAAAGAGGATGAATACCCAAAAAATGAAAAACATTTCAATATAATCTACTTTAAGAATTTTTTTTTTAATTCGTTATCAACAGTGATCACCAACATAGCAATCGCCAAAAAAAAAAAAAAAAAAAATTAACAATTCATTAAAACTTGTAATAGCACTATAATAGCTCTAAACTCTAACCCCCAAATGCATCTGTATTCAGCCACGTTATTCCCGTTACTTTAAAGTATCACTACACTATAATTTATCATACTTAAGACGAAAAGAATGTGTTGTCAGGTTCACACGCAAGTACTTGGAACTACGCGTGTATAAATACTCCTTCGTGTCATTTGTAACCAGTGACAAATGCGAATTAGTATTACTTTTATGTAACACAACAGACGTAAAGTTTGATGTTGTCCGTTCTTCTGCTCTTACTACGAACTCGCCTCACGAAATGTAGCCTCGAACATACTTCACGCCTGACCTGTCGCTTAGAATAGCGACACTAAACTACCCTGGCTAGTTAGTATCCTAGAATAGAATCACTCAACGATAATCTAAAAAAAAACTAAAACACTTGAGTGTATCACAATGGAAAGTGCTGATTGGGACGTAGGTATGAGGTAGATAAAAGCATGGTCACATTACTCCAACAAACAAAAGATGAAAAGAATACCGATCCACAATATGCCCGAACCAATATGGAAGAAGGACGAAAGGTACTGAAATACAAGGAGGACCGCGAACGAAAGGTTATGGAAAGTATCGTATGAACTCAATGTTTCTGAGTACATCACGATGCTAAAGTTTTCACTTACATTAACACTTTGTACTTCAAAGACCTTCCGTCTACTAAAACTAAAGATGATACCGATATCTAGAAGTCTCATTCATTTGGATATATATTTTCTAGAATATTTTCAAGTTAGATTTGTTGAATTATTGTTAAATTTAGCTGCTCTTTCGGGTCAGGAAAATATGAAAGAACGCGGTTGATTTGGCGAGGGAGTGCCTATAAATTCTTCAAAAAAAAAGAAGAAGAAAAGAAAGAACATCCAGAACAGAGAAAGGCATTACTCTATTATATATACTCGTACATATTATTCAGGTCAAAGCCAGACGGGTATGATCACGTGAAGGGTGGAACCCTGAGGTTAACTTGATTTGACCCCAAATGTAACCAACAAATAATTCGCCCAAACGATCCCAGACCCTAGGGGTCGCCCTGTCGCACATGTCACTTGATCTGATTTAGTCCCATATTTCACAACCTTCCCCAACCACGTGGTCGTCATCTCTCTGAGAGCTAAGTTTAGCTCGTAAACTCCTCCCCTTCCCTCCCCCATCCTCCCCCGTCCTGTAGAACAGCCACGGACCTAACCTATGGGCTATAGACCCCTGGTGTCCCATAGAGTTTCCTGAATTGGTCCACTATACGAAAACTAGGGATAGTTAGTGGATGCGTTACGATTCAATTTAGTGTCGACAAGTGGTGTCTTCAGGAGGACAAGCAACAGCAATACATAACTGTCGGATACGTGACGAAAGGCGCGGTTGAAGAAGCTCCTGCAATAGAGTTTCCATTTCATCAAGAATCCAGTCCTTCCTTCCCCGAGCGTCTTTTTCGTGTCTGTTACAAGAACTTCCCTGAAGAGGAATTTCCTCCAGGAAACAATTCTTTACTAACGAGATATGCTCAAGCGTTTTTTCTCCCATTTCTCCATCGTCTTGTCCCATCTCTTATCTTCTTTTATCTCATTCTCAATCTCTTGCTCCTTTTCATTACCCCCGTCACCTTGTTTGGTGTATTGATTGCATGTTTTATGTAATTAATATTTTAAGTATTTTGGATAATTTAGTGACATTCTTATGGAATAAGTATCACAACCTACTTTTGTGACTAGAAGTTAATCTTCAAAAAAAAAAAAAAAAAAAAAATGCTGGTCATTCTTCATTTCTACATACACCCTCCGTGCTGTAAAACCTCTTCACAGCGATATTTTCCCGAAGGATAGAAGCACTGGTCACTCTCTAATATTTCATAGCCCTATTCCTATCCCTTCTCTCCCCCTTTCCTTGTCCATATCCTTCTCCTCCTTCCACCCTTCCTCCCTCCCCTTTTTCCTTTCCCCTTTCCTTATTCTCATTTAATTCTTCTTTCCTTCCTTCCCCCTTTTCTTTCCTTTCCTTTCCTTTCCTCTCCCCTCCCTATACTCTTCTTTTCTATCTCCGT
>NC_134786.1:1490700-1493200 GCF_046742065.1 Oratosquilla oratoria
CATATCAATTTTGCATTAATGTCATCATCACCTTCAAGGAAGAATCATGTTTTTTTTTTTTTGTTTTTTTTTTTTAATAGTTTGTCCCCTTCTCTGTTTCTCTTTATTTTGTTTTGTTTTGTTTTGTTTTCTTCCTTTTTTCTACCTTTACTCATTTCTATTTTTATATTATTTTATTTTCCTTCTTTTTTTTCCTACTTTGTTATATTTTGTTCTCGTTTTGTCTTTTTTCTTGTTTTTTTTTATTTTTTGTCTTCCTTTTTTCTTTGCAAATTGTCTTCTTTTCTTTCTGTCTTTTTTATTTATTATTTTTTTTGCCAATCCATTGAAATATCATTCAGTCCATAAAAAAGGAAAATATTCTAAATACTAAATCATATCTAAATAATAGATTGACCTACCGGAGTATCAACAAATTACGAAAATTAAGCACGTTCAACATACCATTTATTACAAACTTAGTTTTTTCCCATATAATGACTTTCTTTTTGAAAAAAATAAATGAATATTACCATCGATGTAAATAAAGAACAAATTAATAAATAGATAATTGCATAAAAGACATATATATAAAAATAATAAAAACTATAATAATAGTAATAAACAATAATAATAAAAAATAATAATAATAATAATAAAAAATAAATAAATAATAATAAATAATAATAATAATAATAATAATTAATAATAATAATAATAATAATAACAATAGTAACAATAATAAAAATTATAATAATAACAATTAATAATAATAACAATAACAATAACAATAACAATAACAATAATAATATAATAATGATAATGATGATAATAATAATGGATAATGATAAATGATAATGATGGATGCATGAATGTTGTGATGATGATGATGATCGATGATAGGATGATGATGACTGATGATGATGATGATGATGTTGGATGGTGATGATGATGATGATGATAATAAAGATGATAATAAATAATGAATAATTATAATAATAATAATAATTAATAATAATAATAATAATAGATAATAATAAATAATAATAAGAATTAATAATAATAATAATAATAATAATAATAATATATAACTAATATATAATAATAATAATAATAATAATAATACAATAATAATAATAATAACTAATAATGAATAACGAATAACCAGTATGACAATGATGATGATGATGATGATGATGATGATGATGATGATGATGATGATGATGAATGATGATTATGATGATGATGATGATGATGTGATGATGATGATGATGATGATGATGATGATGTGATGGTAATGATGATGATTATGATGATGATGATGATTGATGATGATGGATGATGATGATGATGATGATGATGATGTGATGATGATGATGATGATGATGATGATGATGAGGAAGATGATAAGAAAGCAAAAAAAGAAGAAGAAGAAGAAGAAGAAGATAGAAGAAGAAGAAGATGAAGAGAAAAAAGAAGAAAGGAAAGAAGAAAAGAAGAAGAACGAAGAAGAAGAAGTAAGAAGAAGGAAGAAAAGGAAAAGAAAGAAGAAGAAGAAAGAAAAAGGAAAAAAAAGAAAAAGAGAAGAAGATGTAAGAAGAAGTAGAAGAAGAAGGATAAAGAAAAAAAGAAAAAGAAACAAGCAAAAAGAAAAAGAAGAAAAAGAAGAAGAAGAAGAAGAAGAAGAAGAAGAAGAAGAAGAAGAAGAAGAAGAAGAAGAATTAACAACGATAATAACAATAAAAACAATAAAAATAATAATAGATTTAAAAAGATACTATTACTCTTATAAAGAGTATACAAAAAAAAACATAAACATTAATTAGATAAAAGAAAAAAAAATATTAATTCAATAATCCCACCTGTCCTCCGATTCCCTTAATGATTCGAAACACCTCCAGCCGGGTCGTTATCTCGTCCACGAGTCGTACAACATTCCATATCTTCTCTTCCTCCTCCTTTGCCTCTTCCTCCTCCTTTTCCTCTTCCTCTTCTTCCTCTTTCTCCTAAATCCTCCCTCCTCTTTTTCCTTTCCCCTCTTCACCTACTCTTGTTTTAAACTCTTACAATTCAATTATGTCTTTGTGATATTTCAGTTTGGTTAGAAACAGAGCCAGATGACTTTATGTTAGACTGTCTTCCTGAAAATGGACAGTATCGACAAAAAAAATATATATATTCAGACGAAGAAAGATCTTGTCCTTTGCCGTGACTTCTCATGTGCCAATGGACCATGGACAGATCATTTTTTTTTTTTTTTTTTTTTTTTTTTTTTTGTCTCTTTGCCAGATAAGTGTCCGTGTACAATACATGACCTCATGCCTACGTTTAGTTTTTTTTTTTAGTTTTTTTTTTATGAACAGCAGTTGGCCTTGTACCTGTCGCTATGTCATCACAGCCGACGACCTCCTTTCCGTACTGTCAGTTTTTGGGCATGAAAATCTATTCTGTTGGGTTTCATATATAAAATAACACATACACACACACATAAACACACACACACACACACACACACACACAC
>NC_134786.1:1498200-1503200 GCF_046742065.1 Oratosquilla oratoria
TGTAAACTGTTTATGTAATATATATATACATATATATATATATATATATATATATATGTGTGTGTGTGTGTGTGTGGGTGTGTGTGTGTGTGTGTGTGTGGGTGTGTGTGTGTGTGTTTGTGTGTGTGTGTGGTGGTTTGTGTTGTTGTACGTTTCCGTTTTGTGTGTGTTGTGGTGTGTGTCGTGTGTGATGTGATGTGGTGTGGTTGTGGTGGTGTGTTTTGTCGTGTCGTGTGATGTGGTATGTGTGTGTGTGTGGGGTGTGTGTGTTGTGTCGTGTGTGTGTGTGTTCTTGTGTGTGTGGTGTTCTGCCTGGCTGTGAAATGTTGTGTGTGTGTGTGTGTGTTTATGTGTTTATGTGTTTATTTATACATATACATATACATATACATATACATATACATATATATATACATATATATACATATATATATATATATATATATACGAATATAGACATGTACACTTATAAGATTACATTCATACATTATATCTAAAGTCGTGTTTACGAATAATCTCAAATACATCTGTATTTTCCGAAAACTTTTTCCTTATTTCCATTTTTTTTTTCTTTTTTTAACTTAGACTGTAAATTCATCTGGCTGTCAATTCTCACCTGTAACATCTGGAGACACTCTTCCCTCCCTCGGAGACCTCAGCTTGATTCTGGACACTCCTCCCTTCCTCCAGGAGCTCAGATCGATGACCATCCATCAGACTTCGATGATCCATTTCCTCAGGTTCTTCAGCAAGAACTTCGAACTTGTAGATTGTGGTATTGCCCTGCATAAGAATATATTGTAGCACCATTTTATACGTACATGTAAAAATATATGTATGTATATATATATATATATATATATATTTATATATTTTCGACGTATGTTCGTTTATATATATATATATATATATATATATATATATATACATATATATATGTATATATATATATTTGCGTTTATCTGCTGGTGTGTTATTGTAGATTTTAATACATGGATTAAAAACTTTTTTTCTCTCTCTCCCTCTCTCTCTCTTTCTTTATTTTTCATTTATTTATTTTTTACTTATCATTGTGGTTATGTAGAATAGGATGACCCATGTAGTAAAATTACATATTTAAAAATTTATTTATTTTTTATTCATATATGCCGTTATACATCTATCCATTTATATATTTATTAATTTATTCATATATGTGTGTGTATATATATATATACATACATATATATATCTATATATATATATATGTGTATATATATATATATATATATATATATATATATATGTATATTCATTTACATTAATTCATTAATCATTGAATATATAAATTATTTAGACATTAATTTGTCTATATCTCTTTATCTACTTTTCTTATTCGCTTATCAAATACATACATTCATTTATTCTTGTACAGTTTATCTCCTTTATTCTTTTGTATTAATAAATTTTTCTGTTTATTTTTCAATTTATCTATTTATCTATATATTCTGTCTATTCATTTTTTATATTTATTTGTTTATTGTATTAATCAATTAACGTTTTAACTTATTTATTTATTGCTTTATTAATTTTGCTTATCTATATTAATTTACTTATTTGTTTAATTATTTAGTAAATTATTTGTTAATTCTTTTAGCTTGTTTTCTTATTTCTTTTTCTTAATCCTAATGATGTTTATTTAGATTTATCTTTATACATATATGTATTTATATATATATATATATATGTATATATAGTATAATGTATATATATATATACTATATATGTATATATATATATTTACTTATCTATTTATCTATGTATTTATCTTTCTAATGATGTATCTATTCATATACCTATATATGTATATATTCACTTACGCATTTCTACTTACAAAAGAGTATTGATTCAACAAAAACAAAAATATGTTTGTGCAGTTCTCAGATATAAAAGACAGGGATTGGGGATCTGCAATACTAAACTATATACGGTAGTAAGCATACATACATACCTGCATATACCAGAGCATACATATATACATTCATGTAAGTATACAAACATATATAAACAAACACAAACACATATAAAGAAAAGTATACACAAACAGACGTAAACACGCATAAAAGACACAGACACACCCACCCACCCACACACACACACACCCACACCCACACCCACACACACACACACACACACACACACACACACACACTCACTCACACACACACACACACACACACACACACACACACACACACACACACACACACTCACACCACACGAACACACACACACTCAACACACACACTCACACACCCACACACACACACACAGCACACATTACTCACACACACACACACACACACACACACACACACACTCACACACACACACACACACACACACACACACACACCCCCACACACACACACACACACACACACACACACACACACACACACACACACACACACACACACACATACATACACACAAACACACATGTATATTTGTGTCAGTGTATTTATATATGTGTGCTTTTGTATGCGTGTATATCTATGTATGATTGAAAATTCAGTAATTTTTGCTCGTATTTATTCCACAATGACACTTCTCAATCTCATCTCCACTCCCTCTCTAAGACTCCAATCAACATCACTCCTCCTCCTCCTCCTCCTCCTCCTTCCCCTCCTCCTCCTCCTCCTGTCCTCTCCTCCTCTCATCTCCTTTCTCTTTCTCCTCCTCCTCTTCCTCCTCCTCCTGCTCCTCTTCCTCCTCCTCTTCCTCTTCCTCCTCCTCCTGCTCCTCTTCCTCCTCCTCCTCTTTTTCCTCCTTCCTCCTCCTCCTCTTCCTCCTCCTCACTCTGCCACCGTCGACAGTATTCAATTTGTCAACCTCGAGTCCTCTGAGCGCTCTCATCATTCAACTCTCTTTTATTATCTCTCTCTTTCTCTTCTCTCTCTTCCCTTCCTTCTCTTTCTCTCTGTCTCCTCTAAATATATATATATATTATATTATTATATATATATATAATATATATAATATATATTATATATATTATACATATATATAACATATATATGATATATACTTTTTTAGATTATATGTAAATATATATTTAGATACATTATATATATATATAATAGATATAGATATATATTATATGTATGTATGTATACATGTATAATATATACTATATATACATTACATATACATATTATATATATATATATTTTATATATTATATATATATAATTTTGTGGTGTGTGTGTATACACATGTGTATATGTATATTATATATAGATATATATATCATATATTTACATTCATATGTATAAACATATATTAACATACATGTATAAATACATATAGTATCAGATATATATATAATATATATATAGGTATTGTATATATATGTACTTATATATATATATATACATACATATATATATATATATCATATATAGTATCATATATACTATATATATATATATATATTCAATACATGAACATACATATACCAAAGGGTTTTCCCCCTTACACGGGAGGTAGCCAAAAAGAAAACGGCATATAAAGAAAAAGGCATATAATGTATATATATATTATCTACTATATATATATATATAATATATATATATCATATATATATACTGTAATATATATATATATATATTAACACGCATTATATATATAATATTAGCATATATTACATTACATACTATATATACAATATATATATATATAAATATAGATATATATATATATATGTATAGATTGGTAGTACACTATATATACAATATACTAATAAAAGAACACGGGTACGTGTGTTGTCAACTTATGCAAATTAGACCACTTGGATAAAAAGAAACTAGCGAAGCAAAGTGCTTTCGTTATATTACATCTTCAGTCCAAAAAGTATTTTTTGCAACCGAAGATGTAATATACGAACGCGCTCTGCTTCGTATAGTTTTCTTCTTCCAAGTGGCTCTAACTTTGCACCAATATTTATTATATAGTATATATAGTATATTATATATTATATATATATATATATATATAGTGTTTATATATATGTATATATATATAGTATATATATAATGTATGTATGCACCATACATTATAATATGCACTATATGTATAGTTCATATAGTGTATATATATATATATATATATATTAAATAACTATATATATGTCGTGTGTGTGTGTGTGTGTGTGTGTGTCTCGTTTGTGTGTGTGTGAGTGGTGTGTGTGTACGGCTGTGTGTGATATATTTGTGTATATGAGTGTATGTGTGTATATGTGTATATGTTGGCCGTGTGTGTGTGTGTGTCATGTGTGATAACTGGGTGTGTGTGTGTGTGTGTGTGGGTGTGGGTGTGTGTGTGTGTGTGGGTGTGTGTGTGTGTGTGTGTGTGTGTGTGTGTGTGTGTGTGTGTGTGTGTGTGTGTGTGTGTGTGTGTGTGTGTGTGTGTGGTACGTACTGTATTTCATCAAATCCTTTATGCAGGCTAGTTTTCCGACAAGTGCTGCATAAATAATTTGATGAAATACAGTACATACCACGTTCCACCCGAGTGCCCTCGGCAGAATTATTAGTCCGTGAACTAATTCGTTCTGTTTTGAAGGGTCGCGGTGGTACAGGTGGTACGATCCTCACTTTTTATAAAGCAATCCGCTCCGGTGGGGGTTCGAATCCTAGCAGATGAGTTTATTTCCCATTGTCAAAATGACACAAACACTTGTCGGAAGAGTAGCCAGCATAAAGGATTTGATGAAATACAGTACATACCACTTTCCACCCGAGTACCCTCGGCAGAATGATTAGTCCGTGAACTAATTCGTTCTGTTTTGAAGGGTCGCAGTGGTACAGGCGGTATGATCTTCGCTTTATATGAAGCAATCACAGCAGATGAGTTTATTTCCAGATATATATATATATATATATATATATATTTTGGGAAAGGTGAGGGAAAACACGGGGGTCTTTAAATCTGATTAATCGAGTTTATTCCTGACCGTT
>NC_134786.1:1505700-1508200 GCF_046742065.1 Oratosquilla oratoria
ATGTGTATGTATATGTATTTGTATATGTTATAATGTTATATGTATAGTTTAGGTCATATGTATATTATAGATTGACCTACTGGAGTATATGTATATGTATATGTATATGGTATGATAAGCAACCCGCTTAGTCGAGGGTTCGAATCCCTGTAGGAGAGTTTAATTCCATGTGTATATGTATTTATTCTTAAGTTGATAAATTATGTTTTGATTCACTTACCTCCTTATTTATTCCTTTATTTTTCTAATTTGTTTATTTATTATTTTATTTACTGCTTATCAAATATTCATTAGTTTATCTATTTTGTATTGATTTATCTTTTTACCATATATAAAATAAGTATTGATATAAGTAAGGAGTAGTCATGTTAAGACTGTAAAGGCAAGTCACAGTTACATCTGAGAATGGAAGAAAGTAGTGCGGGGCTCGAACTCACAACAAAGATGCGAGAGCAGGACACTTCGGACTGCATCGCCAGCGTACAAGAACGCAAAGACGGTAAAAGAAGAGAGCGTCTCGGCAGACTCTTCGAGCTCCAAAAGGTCCTCAGGTTCTTTCACTTCCGAACTCGTCCTCTTCGCCTCCTTCCGCGTTCCTTTACTTTCTTCCTTCCTTCTCCATCTTCCTCCTCCTACCTTCCCTCCCTCATTTCTCCTCCTTCTTCTTCCTCCTCCTCCTGCCTTCTTTCCTCCATTCTTCCTCCATTTCTTTTTTTTTTATAATAATAAAATTAATAATAATAATAATAATAATAATAATAAAAATAATAATAATAATAACAATAATTAATAATAACAATAACAATAACAATAACAATAACAAATAATAATATAATGATGATGATGATGATCTTCTTCTCTTCATCACCTTTTTGATGGTCATCCATGATATTCTTTGTCCTTTTTTTCTTATGTCCTCTTTTACGTTCTTAAACCAATTTTCAATCCACTCACTCACTCACGCATTTACTCATTCACTCACTCACTCACTCACTCACTCACTCACTCACTCATTCACTCAATCGATCGATCAAAAACTTTCAACTCCCTCACTCACTCACTCAATCCTTATCTTCCTCCACTCACAAACACCCTAATGATCTTCACATTTCCTCCCCTCCACTTTCCCTCCACTTGAGTCTTCCTCCCTCCTCCCTCCTCCTTTCTCCCTCCTCCCTCCTCCCTTCAACGTTCTCCTTCCTCCCTTCTTCCTCCTCTCTCCTCCCTCCTTAATTTTCCCTCCTTTCTCATCCCTCTTCTTTCATCCCTCCTCCCTTCTTTCTACTTCTTCGCCTTCTATAATAATAATAATAATAATAATAATATAATAATAATAATAATATAATAATAATAATAATAATAATAATAAAAATAATACAATAACATGATGATGATGATGATGATGATGATGATGATGATGATGATGATGATGATGATGGATGATGATGATGATGATGATTGATGATGCGATGATGATGATGTGATGATGATGATGATGATGATGATGATGATGATGATGATGATGATGATGATGATGATGATGATGATGATGATGTGATGATGATGATGATGATGATGATGATGATGAAGATGATGATAAGAAGAGAGAAGAAGATTCATCCTCTCTCATCCCTCTTCCCTCGCCCATCCTCTATTCTCTTCATTCCTCCAAGAAGAAGATCCAGATATTAACAACGATAATAACAATAAAAACAATAAAAATAATAATAGATTTAAAAAGATTACTATTTACTCTTATCTCTTTTATCTTCATCAATAATCCCACCTGTCCTCGATTCCCTTAATGATTCGAAACACTCCAGCCGGCCCTCCTCCAGTCTCCCGCTCTCTCTCTTATCCTCCCTATTTCGCATCCTCTCTCCTCCTTCTCCCTTCTCCCTCCTCCCTCCTCCCTCCTTTCTCTTCCCTCCTCCCTCCTCTCTCCTTCTCATCCCTCCTCCATCCTTTCTCCTCCTTCTCCCTCCTCCCTCCTCCCTCCTTTCTCTTCCCTCCTCCATTTCCTCTCTCCTTCCTCCTCCCTCCTCTTATGTGTATATATATATATATATAATATATATACATAATATATATATTACATAAAATATATGTATATATATATATAGTTATATATATATATATATATATATATAAAATATATAATAACTGTATATGTACATATATATTCTTTTTCTATATTGAAATCAAGGGTTCGGAAAAAGTTCACTTGACTGAATAAAATCACCTGACGGCAGCAGGAAAAATAAATTCAAGGATTCCAGATTAGCAAGAAGAGCGAGAGAGAGAGAGAGAGAGAGAGAGAGAGAGAGAGAGAGAGAGAGAGAGAGAGAGAGAGAGAGAGAGAGAGAGAGAGAGAGAGAGAGAGAGAGGTTGAAGGGGGAAAATAGGAACAACTATTTTTCTTATTTCACTTCATTCTGTTTCATTATATCATATTTTTCATTCTATTCAATTCTATTTTGTTACGTTTTATCTCAATTTA
>NC_134786.1:1523200-1533200 GCF_046742065.1 Oratosquilla oratoria
AACTCTAAAGGCCCTTAGAAACATTGAGATGAATACTGATACTTTAGTCTTAAGATGATGATAAGAATTCTGGTCAACAAACTCTAAAGGCCCTTAGAAACATTAAAGTGAATACTGATACTTTAGTCTTAAGATGGTGATAAAAATTCTGGGCAACAAACTCTAAAGGCCCTTAGAAACATTGAAGTGAATACTGATACTTTAGTCTTAAAGTGGTGATAAAAATTCTGGGCAACAAACTCTAAAGGCCCTTAGAAACATTGAAGTGAATACTGATACTTTAGTCTTAAAGTGGTGATAAGAATTCTGGGCAACAAACTCTAAAGGCCCTTAGAAACATTGAAGTGAATACTGATACTTTAGTCTTAAGGTGGTGATAAGAATTCTGGGCAACAAACTCTAAAGACCATTAGAAACATTAAAGTGAATACTGATACTTTAGTCTTAAAGTGGTGATAAAAATTCTGGGCAACAAACTCTAAAGGCCCTTAGAAACATTGAAGTGAATACTGATACTTTAGTCTTAAGGTGGTGATAAGAATTTTTAGACCATGAAATTGAAGCATTCATGACATTGGCAATAAATTGAAATATCCAAAACACTTAATTGACGTAGCAAAGAAATCTTTCTATGGTCTTACTCATAATCAGCAATTTAATTTTAAGAATATTTCAACCCTCCCTTTTCATCAAAATTTTGTTAGTTTAACTCGTACTTTTAATAAATTTGGTGTCCAAGTTGTCTTTAAAAATAACAACACCGTTAAAAACAGGTCGATTAAAAATTCACCTGCTTGTAATGAAGGCTGTGTTTATAGTATCCCTTGCAAAAATTGTAACTTAAATTATACTGAACAAACAGGCAAGGATTTAAAATTGAGAAAAAAACAAAATAAATATAACATCAGAACAAAGCAAGTTTCAAGTGGGTTGTTTTTGCATTTAAGGGGTTTTATTCATTGCATTCATTGGGATAACACAAAGAAAATTGTCTTAAGCAAGGATATTAAGGAGAGAAATATTATAGAATCATGTTATATAAAAGCTTCGTTTGAGAACAACATGAACATGAGTGTGGTAATGTATAAATTAGATGACTTTGTAACAAACAAAATTGTTGGCAGTAGCCGGTTCAAATGTCCGGCAGTGCTTAGAGAGTGAGGTCACAATGGACCTGTCCTAATTCCCCCCTAGTGTGTTTCTTTTGTATATATATTGTCACTGTTTCCTTACTTTGTACATTTGAAAATGTCTTAAATAGATAAAAATGTTCGGTCACCTTTCATTTTATTTCCCAAGTGATTTTATTACACATTTTGTGAATCACTTTTTTTTGTGTGCTTTATTCGCATATACATATACATACATACATATATATATATATATATATATATATATATACATATATATATATATATATATACATATACATATACATATACATATACATATACATATACATATACATATACATATACACATACATATACATATACATATACATATACATATACATATACATATACATAAACATATGCATATATGTACATATACACATACATATATGTGTGTGTAAGCGTACAAGCGTGTGTTTGTGTGTGTGTGTGTGTGTGTGTGTGTGTGTGTGTGTGTGTGTGTGTGTGTGTGTGTGTGTGTGTGTGTGTGTGTGTGTGTGTGTGTGTGTGTGTGTGTGTGTGTGTGTGTGTGTGTTTACGTGCCTATATGTGTATCCAATATAGAAATACACACATACGCATATATCCAAACACGTATTCATACAGTACGACTGAAATTAATTCGCTCCTGCAGACCTACCCCGAACACAAACTCGCACATAATTGTGGGCATTTGTAGTCACGTTATGGAGCGTCTTGTTCGCGCGGCTTTTGCTCCTCTTCCTGAATACTTGTACACTACGGAAGCCTTCGCTCACTTCGGAAGCTTTCGCTCACATGCACTCAGGGCGAGTGCATTCGGGTCTGTGTGCGGCCGGAGGAGCCTCGATACTCCCGAGATAAAGTATGTAGCTGTCGGAGATAGCGAACCATTATGAATAATGCAAGAGCCCTTGCGAAGTCGCCGCAGAACTCTCGAACTCTTTGCCGAACTCGAGTTCGTGGTGTTTTGGAGGTTATTCGTGTACATCGTCGAAGTGAGACGAGATTCCTGTTCGATGTGGAAAAGTGTTGGCCCGTGTTCGAGGCCTTGTAGTGTGTGTGTGTGTGTGTGTGTGTGTGTGTGTGTGTGTGTGTGTGTGTGTGTGTGTGTGTGTGTGTGTGTGTGTGTGTGTGTGTGTGTGTGTGTGTGTGTATGTGTGTGTGTGTGTATGTGTGTGTGTGTGTATGTGTGTGTGTGTGTGTGTGTGTGTGTGTGTGTGTGTGTGTGTGTGTGTGTGTGTGTGTGTGTGTGTGTGTGTGTGTGTGTGTGTATGTGTGTGTGTGTGTGTGTGTACGTGCGTGCCTGCGTGCGTTTGTGCGTGCGTGCGTGTGGCGTGTGTGTGTGTTTCATGTATTGGATCACGTGTTGGATTCATCATCGACAGCTATTTCCTCCTGGAAGAGAGCTCAAAGCTAATCTATGACCGATCTATGGGTAATTCTGTGACTGACGAAACTCCATATGAGGACGGAGCCTTTATTTGTACGACGTTTCGCTTATTACAGCTTTTTCAAGTACCTTGAAAAAGCTGTAATAAGCGAAACGTCGTACAAATAAAGGCTCCGTCCTCATATGGTGTTTAACTCGTCAGTCTTGTCGGCAACTGCCACTTTCATGAAAAATAATTCTGTGACCTCACACACACACACGCACGCACGCACACACACACACACACACACACACACACACACACACACACACACACACACACACACACACACACACACACACAACTCCCCCTCCCCACGAGAGTTGGAGTAACGAATCGAAGTGCAGCGATACTGAAATTATTTTTAGCCCTAGGCGGGATCCGAACCCGGACCGCCGTAGTGACAGCCGGGAACTCTACCAACCGCGCCACCGAGAGGTTGTGTGTGTATGATTGTGTGTGTGTGTGTGTGTGTGTGTGTGTGTGTGTGTGTGTGTGTGTGTGTGTGTGTGTGTGTGTGTGTGTGTGTGTGTGTGTGTGTGTGTGTGTGTGTGTGTGTGTACACTTATATGTAATTGTGTTTTACACATTTGTGTATGCATTACGTATATGCACGTGAATAAGTGTATATTTGAAAAAAAATGAACATATTCTGTATGTCCGCGATCTGTCAACACAGCTGAACGAGTGTTCTGCTTATGCACTAGTGCCATCTATTGGCTGCACTACTAAACTTTGTGCTCGTTTGTGTGGCTGTGTTTACTTTCCTTTCCTCTTCGTGTAATATTCAATATCCCTGTGCTGAGGTTGACTCTTCTGGAATAAGCAAGATACGTCATTTCTGACCAATCGCAACCCTAGAAAATGTTACGACTTTTTGAAGCTTTGTTGTTATTGGATAGATTTTTGTTGGTCCGTCTTACTTGACAAATCGGTGAAACAGAGGAATTCAAATGTTTGCTTAGCAGTTGTGTGGATTGTATTTGTGTTTCTCTTGTGATCTGTGATACATTATTGCATTTAATGATACTTTAAGTGGTGATATTCATTAGAATTATATACATACACAGTGGCGATACTAGGTGGAAATCAAGAACATCTCTACATTACTTTCAAAAGTGTTTTGTGATTTAAATAAAACTGCCCGGTGTTTTGTAAAGTAACCATGAAGAAAATGTGAAGTATCATTATACTAAAGTGAACATTCTTAAGTGATATATGTCATCCACGAGATTCTGAAGGATCTTCGTTCCTTAATTGAAACAACTGTCGTGGACCAACAACGTCAAAGTAAGTAAATATGATCTCACTATGAAGAGGATGGTAAAGATATACATTACCCCTATCATCCAGTGGGCAGCGATGCTATTGTTAAAAACCAAAAGGATTTTACCACCAAACAACCATATTATAGTAAAATTTTAGTTGTCCACACCTCTGCCATACTGCAATAGATAATCAATTACTAATTTTGTAAATTATAATAGATCAACGTAATATGCGATTATCTTGTCGGAAATCAATAACACAAAAAGGTTACTAAAATCTATCTAGATAATTTTTTAGAAGTGCCCATCTACGCAATATAACATACACTTTTGTAAATTACAATACATCAATGTAATATACATTTTTCTTGGCGGAAATCAATAACAGAAAAATTTACTAAAAGCAATACACTAACGAACGACTACTTGAGACGCCATCTTTGTTTTGATAGATATAGAGGTATGGTAGTGTAAAGTATAAGGTCATAGCATTATCTATAGATCTCTGTATGGGCTTTCAGCTTCCATTCAGGAGGGTAACAGCTGTCAATCATGAGACCAAAACGTGATCCAAGACCATGGTGATTCAAAAACAAACACACACACACACACACACACACACACACACACACACACACACACACACACACACACACACACACACACACACACACACACACACACACACACATGTATTTATATATGTATATATGTACATGTATATGTATATATGTACATGTATATATATATATATATATATATATATATATATGTGTGTGTGTGTGTGTGTGTGTGTGTGTGTGTGTGTGTGTGTGTGTGTGTGTGTGTGTGTGTGTGTGTGTGTGTGTGTGTGTGTGTGTGTGCGCACGCGCGTGTGATATGACGCCATTCGACTTAGACTGTGATTATGGCACCAGCTATGTGTGTTTGTGTGTGTGATTACTAAGTATTTCAGCGGCTTTGACCCATCGTTTTTCATTCATATTTCCGAAATAACTATTCACATCAGCATGATATATTAGCACAACTTAATTCGTACCCTGCCCTAATTTTTGACGTTATAGTGCATTCACAAGTGTATTTATTTACGGTGTTTACTCTTGACATTATATGTCTCGCAGCCGACACCCGTGAAGTAATTCGAACAAGTGAAGTTGTGACGTCATCACAAACTACCTCGTGTATCCCATCCTCCTACCCTTCCCTCCTTCCTCCCCATTTCCTCCCTCCTCTCTCTCTCTCTCTCTCTCTCTCTCTCTCTCTCTCTCTCTCTTCCTCTCTCTCTCTCTCTCTCTCTCTCTCTCTCTCTCTCTCTCTCTCTCTCTCTCTCTAAAAAAAAAAAGTAATAATAATTGAATACCATGCACCCGGAAAGAGAATTCAATAACAAGTTGATACATATGATGGATAGGGAAATTATGATAATAACTGGACATGCATTTTATTTCATTCCATACCACTATGGATAAACAGTTCATCCTCGTCATCGCTGTCCATGGTGATGATGACGGGTTCCACACTTTCATGTATGTTGTCCGATGACCAGTACTCTTCTTCGAACGATCTGGACCTTCTCACAACACCCGCCCACACCTCCTTGGTTGCGATAAGCGAGGTAGTTTGTGATGACATCACAACTTCACTTGTTCGATTTACTTCACGGGTGTCGGCTACGACAGACTTACTATCAAGAGTAAACGCCGTAATTAAATACCCTTGTGAATGCACTATAACGTCAAAAATTAGGGATGGGTGTGAATTAGTCTGTGCTAATATATCATGCTGATGTGAATGGTTATTTCGGAAATATGAGCGAAAAACGATGGGTCAAAGCCGCTGAAATACTTAGTAGGTGCGTTCGTGCGTGAGTGTGTGTGTGTGTGTGTGTGTGTGTGTGTGTGTGTGTGTGTGTGTGTGTGTGTGTGTGTGTGTGTATTCACCTTGGTCTTTGGATCACGTGTTGGACTCGTGATCGACAGCTATTTTCCCTCCCGGAAGAGAGCTCAGAGCTCGTATTACCGATCTATGGGTAATGTTATGACCTTTCATACACACACGAGAGTCAGAGTAACGACCCGAAGCACAGCGATACCGAAATAATTTTGGCCCTGGGCAGGATTCGAACTGGGTACTGCGAGCACTACCGTACTTCCCATTCCAGCGCTCTATCAACCGTCCCACCGAGTCGTGTGTGTGTGTGCGTGTGTGTGTGAACTTGCCAGATATTACCCCATCTTTCTTTGTACGGAGTTATTATTATTACCTATATAATTATGCCTATAGTACAGTTTTCAGAAGAATGGAAAAATGGAAACATCCTTTTTACCATAACAATCGTCTTTAACAGATCTCAAAATGAGTCTAATATTTAGTTAAACAATAGATTTTATCACTGAGCATCCCCTGTTCTCAGTTCATAACAGAAATAAATTTGGCTCGAGAAAGAGAGAACTTAGAAAAAAGAAAAGAGGGGGAAGGAGAGAGAGACGGAAGGAGAGAGAGAAAGAGAGGATATAAGAGGTGAGGGAGTAGTGATAAAACGAGATAGAGAAAAAGAGAAGACGAAAAAGTGAGTAAGAAGGGATAAAAGGGGTGAGAATATCGTGACAAAAGGAGATAAAGAAAAAAGTGACACTCGAAAATGAAAGAGAGCATGAAAATTCGAGAGAGAGAGAGAGAGAGAGAGAGAGAGAGAGAGAGAGAGAGAGAGAGAGAGAGAGAGAGAGAGAGAGAGAGAAGAGGGAGGGAGGGAGGGAGGGAGGGGAGGAGAAAGCAAGCAAAAGAGAGAGAAGAGAGAAAGAGATAGGGGAGGAGGGAGAGGAGAGAGAGAGAGAGAGAGAGAGAGAGAGAGAGAGAGAGAGAGAGAGAGAGAGAGAGATAAACAAATAAGATTATCACAAACGGGAGGGAGAGAGAAACAAATAAAGAGAGAAAGAGATATGGATGGAGAGAGAGAGAGAGAGAGAGAGAGAGAGAGAGAGAGAGAGAGAGAGAGATAAAGAGAGAGTAAGGAGGAATAAAAGAGGGATAAACAAATAATGATTATCACAAAACGGGGGGGAAAAAATCAACAAATAAAGAGGAGGAAGAGCCATAAGCAGAATGGAGGATGGAGGATGAGAGGAAGACGAAGAAGAAGAAGAAGAAAACCAAGAAGAAGAAAACTAGAGGAAGACGAAGAAGAAGAAGAAGAATGAGAGGAAGACGAAGAAGAAGAAGAAGAAAACCAAGAAGAAGAAAACCAGAGGAAGACGAAGAAGAAGAAGAAGAATGAGAGGAAGACGAAGAAGAGGAACAAGAAAGCCAAGAACATCGAACCCTGTCTTCTGGATTCCATGAGGAACCGAAGTCGGAAACCAGAGTTGGCGGCGAATTAGGCCTCTGGAAATCTTGGAGAGATGAAAATGAGTCCTCGATAAGAATGGGAAATAAGATTACAGTCTGCCTGTGATGTTAGTTTACTTATTTACATGTTAAACTCGTTTACTGCTTAGGCTGGGATCTGTTCTTGATGTTGGTCTATTTGTTCTAACTTTAGCCTTGTTTAGTCTTTTGTCTAAAAGGGCTATCACACTGGTCTAGTTTCACTCCAACATTCTACCTCCAACATCAATTTGGATAACTGGTATGTGACTTCGTTTACAGATATCTAGATTTCTCTAAGAACATTTCAACATTATGTGTAACATTCTTCTAGGTTTACAATTTCTTAGGTCATCGTTAAGCTTTGCTAGATATGACGGAAGCATAATTTGATATCTGGAGATTTGAAAAAAAAGCTACTGTTGCCGAAGTCGCTATTACACTTCCCTTCCTTTCCTTTCCTTTTCTTTCCTTTCCTTTCCTTTCCTTTCCTTTCCTTCCTTTCCTTTCCTTCCCTTTCCCTCCCCTCCCTTCCCTTCCCTTCCCTTCCCTTCCCTTCCCCTCCCTTCCCTTCTCTTTCTTCCCCTTCCCTTTCCTTCCCTCCCCTTCCCTCCCCTTCCCTCCCCTTCCCTCCCCTTCCCTCCCCTTCCCTCCCCTTCCCTCCCCTTCCCTCCCCTTCCCTCCCCTTCCCTCCCCTTCCCTCCCCTTCCCTCCCCTTCCCTCACCTTCCCTTCCCTTCTCTGTAGTTTCCTTCACTTTCCTTTCCTTCCCTGCCAGTGAATCTACTTTCCTTTTCTTCCTTTTTTACCCAAGATGTTCTGCTCGCCAGACCATTCCTTACCCTCCTCCCCCTCCCCCTCCCCCTCTCCCTTCCTCTCTCACATAACCTCCTCCCACTCCCTCCTCTCACCCCCAAACTCCCCCTTCCTCTTTTCCCTTCCCCTCCCCCCTTTCCCCTCTCCCCCTCTCCCTTCCTCTCTCACCCTCCTCCCCATCCCTCCTCTCTGCCCCAAACTCCCCTTTCCCCTCGTTTCCCCTTCCTCCCCCCTTTCCCCTCTCCCCCTTCCTCTCTCCCCCTCATCCACCTCCTGCGACTTCCCCTCGTTTTCCTCCTCTCATCCACTCTCATCCACTCTCATCCACTCTCCTCCTATTTCCCCTCTATCCTTCCGCAATTCCTTGCAAATTGTTCTTAATTTTCACGTTTCAAGTCCTTTCGTAAGCTATTCTCTCTCTCTCTCTCTCTCTCTCTCTCTCTCTCTCTCTCTCTCTCTCTCTCTCTCTCTCTCTCTCTCTCTCTCTCTCTCTCTCTCACTCTCTCTCTTTCTCACTCTCTTTCTCACTCTCTTTCTCTCGCTCTCTTTCTCTCGCTCTCTTTCTCACTCTCTTTCTCACTCTCTCACTCTCTCTCTCTCTCTCTCTCTCTCTCTCTCTCTCTCTCTCTCTCTCTCTCTCTCTCTCTCTCTCTCTCTCTCTCTCTCTCTCTCTCTCTCTCTCTCTCTCTCTCTCTCTCTCTCTCTCTCTCTCTCTCTCTCTTTCTCTCTCTCGCTCTCTCTTTCTCTCTCTTTCTATTTTTCCTCTCTCCCTCTCTCTTTCCTTCTCCCTCTCCTTCCCTTCTTCTATTTCCATATTCTATTCAGTTCCTTCTCCCTTCTCATTATTTTTTCTTTCTTCACCTCCTCCTCCTCCTCCTCCTCCTCCTCCTGCACCTCCCCTTACTCCTCCTCCTCCCCATTCTGTTGCTCCTCCTCCTCCACCTTCTGCTCCTCCTCCTCCACCTTCTCCTCCTCCTCCTCATCTTCCTTCTCCTCTTCCTTCTCCTCCTACTAATCTTCCTCCTTCTCCTCCTCCTCCTTCTCCTCCTCCTCCTACTAATCTTCCTCCTTCTCCTCCTCCTCCTACTCCCTCTGCTGCTCCTCCTCGTCCTCCTAGTCCTCCTCTTTCTCTTTCTCTTCTCCTCCTCCTACTCCTCCTCTTCTTCTTTCTCCTCTTCCTCCTTGCTTCCCCTCTTTATTACCTCCTCTTTCTTCCTCAATCCTCCTCCTCACCCTTGCCTCTCTTCACTTCACTTCCCTTTCCTTTCCTTCTCTTCCGTTCCCTTTCCTGCCCCCCCTCCTCTTCATACCTCCCATCCTCCTCCCCCTCTCTCCCTCCATCAATTCTTGTCTCATTTCCACTTCAACTGGGAGCTGGATTGATTCAGATTTCTGTGAACTTTAAAGATGTCCTCAATCGTGGCTTCATTTTTCCGCCAAAATTGTCCTTTTTTTTTACCGTGGATTCATTTTTCCGCCTTTTTTTTTTTTTTTTTTTTTTTTTTTTTTTTTTTTAACGCGTGGCCCACATTCCTGTCCATTCTGAGTCTCATTCCTGTCCTTTTTTTTATATTGTTTCTCTTCTTTTTGAAGACATTTCTGTCTCTTTTAGGACATATATCTGTCCCCTCCTTTTTTTTTTATTCTTGTTCTTTTTGGGGGGTAATTTCTGTCTTTTTTCAGACATATTTCTGTCTCTTTGCAGTCATATTTCTGTCTTTTTTGGGGGCTTATTCTCGTTCTTTTTCAAGGTAAGTCCTGTCTTTTCTTCGGTCTCGTTTATGTCCTTTTTTGTGCTTGTGCTTGTCTTTTTTAGGCTAAATTTTGTTCATTTGTAGATTAGGTCATGTCCTTTTCTGGGCTAATTTATGTCTGTTCTAGCTCATATATATATATATATTTTTTTTTCCTGTCCTTTTAGAACAATTTCTTCCTTTGTTTCAAATTCTTTTTTGTTCTTTTCAAAG
>NC_134786.1:1538200-1540700 GCF_046742065.1 Oratosquilla oratoria
GGAGGCGTTGATTAACTGCGACCGAAAACATCGTCTTTCTTCTATTATAATGCTGGGGCAGGGAATCGGAGAGTAGGGCAGGATTCGAATTCACAAAAGCCCGAATTTACAAAAGCGCGAATTTACAAAAGCGCGAATACAAAGGTACTTAACAAAAATTAATCAAGATATAATTGACCCGTTTATTCGCTGATCTTAATGAAATCATGTGGCATTAAACCTTAGAAAATATATAAAGTGCAACACAAATGTAAACACTAAAGAGGTACATATACAGTATATATATATACATATATATATATATATATATATATATATATATATATATATATATATATATATATATATATATATATATGTATATATATATATATATATACACACACAATACGGTTTCATAAAGACCCAGTGCTGGGTACTGACTTATCAATTCCATGCATTCAGTACCTTAGGAATTTTAGTGGTACCCCTACGGACCAGGGCCACACATCATTCTTTGGTGAATGGAGGCTCACCAAAAAAAAAAAAAAAAAAAAAAATCCTATACCATATTGTTCCCGAGAATAGTAACGCCGGTAACTTATCGGTGATGAAGTACATGTACACACATCTGGAAATACAATGTACAAATGTACTATATATAAATGTTCAAAAGCCCGATCACAAATAATATACGTTCCCAGAACGTATAAACGTTCGTTGGACGTACAAACGTTCACATGACGTTCAAACGTTTACAAAACGTAGAAAAAATCGCAAAACGGAGAAACGTTCATAAACTGTACAAAAAAATCATAGAACGTAGAAACGTTCACAAAACGTACAAACTTTTACATAACGTAGAAACATTTACAATGTAGAAACGTTTGCAAAACTTACAAACGTTCACATAACGTAGAAACGTTCCCAGAATGTACAGATGTTTGCAGGACGTAATAACGGAGAAACGTTCACCAAACGTACAAACGTTAACATAACGTTAAAACGTTCACAATACAGGTTCAAACGTTCACAGAAAGTACAAACGTTCAATGTATACGTTCACTATTGAAAAATATTTAGTTAAAACAGTGTGAAAACATTTACCTTTAATCTTATCATGTATATATATATTATGACTATTTGAGTGATTAATTGTTGAACATTTTAATAGACATAATAACAGTAAAGATAGAAACTATATTGGGACCATCAGTAATGGAGAATTGCTATGTTAACGCTGGTGTTGATGTGATAACAAAATATAGCATTTTATAGCTCGTAACTTTTTTATTAATATTGCATTTTTATTACCGCATATCTTTCTGTTATCATCATTTCATCATCACTGTTTTTTTATCGTGCGTACTTTGTATTATCGTTTTATTATAGTTTTTGTCACTGAAAGATACTTTTATTGTGACTGTGCTATTGGGCTAATGTGACAGTGTTGTTGATTATACGGTTACCATCGTCATCGTCATCGTCATCGTCGTCGTCGTCGTCGTCATCGGCATCGGCATCGTCATCGTCATCATCATCGTCGTCATCATCATCATCATCATCATCATCATCATCATCATCATCATTATCATCGTCATCATCATCATTATTATCATCATCGTCGGTATCACCATCATCATCACCATTGGCATCATCATCATAATCGGCATCATCATCATCACCATCATCATCATCACCATCATCAGCATCAATATCATCATCATCATCATCATCATCATCATCATCATCATCATCATCATCATCAATCATCAATAATCATCATCATCAATCATCATCATTGCATCATCACCACCATTTTCATCAATATAATTGATGTTGCTGACCTTAATGTTATGTTTATTGATGTTTTGGCTATTACCATATCAGCTACTGATTATGATAATGATAATGATGATAATGATCATGATGATAATGACCATGATAAGGATGATAATAGTTATAATAATAATGATAACAAAAACAATATTACTACTAAGTTTTGGTTAAGGACAGATATATACAGTATATATATATATATATATATATATATATATATATATATATATATATATTATATATATATATATGTATACATGCAGAAGAAATCACTTGAACGCGTGATTCTAATATGCAGAAAAATTGCTAGGAAAATAACACAAAGGAGACCGACCGAGCGCTTTCGTTTATTCAGGGACTTTCACCTTGAAAATATCTGAATAGACGAAAGCGCTCGGTCTCCTTTCTGTTTTTTTTCTAGTGTTTTTTTCTGCAGAGTATATATATATATATATATATATATATATATATATATATATATATATATATATATATATATATATATATATATACATACATAATGTAAACATACGAATCTATACTACCTTCGCTCTTTTAGAATTTGACAGCACGAACTACGCAAGCAATCCTTCACACTCTATCCAAAGCAAGCACAACTGACACAGTCCACCTGCTGACAACACTAGCGTCAGGATCAAGCCCCCAACACCTTGAAGCAGGC
>NC_134786.1:1543200-1553200 GCF_046742065.1 Oratosquilla oratoria
AGTATTACCCATAGATCGGTCATACGAGCTCTGAGCTCTCATCCGGGAGGTTAATAACTGTCGATCACGAGTCCGACACGTGACCCAAGACCATGGTGAATCACATACACTCACACATACACACACACACACACATATACATACACACACACACACACACACACACACTGTCGATCACGAGTCCAACACGTGATCCAAAGACCAAGTGAATACACACACACACACACACACACACACACACACACACACACACACACACACACACACACACACACACACACACACACACATACCCTCCGCACATAGACAAATACCCAAATACCTACATAGCCAACCAACCCCTCACACACAGATACGTATACACGCACACACACGTACACGCACGCACACACACGTACACACACGGACACACACACACAGAGCAACGAATGCATTGTGATGCTTTTATATTTACATATGTGAAAGACGTGTGTTCCTTGTCTCATACAATTGAATTGTTGAGCAGCAGGCTCGTGTCTGGGGTGAATGAGCTCGACAGAGGAATATCCTACGAGATGTTTACAAATTGTTCGACAGAAAGCTAAATTCCAATTGTCATTTGGTTAGAGAGATGACGAGGAAAATAGAAAAATAGAAAATGGACAGATCTGGCGATTTGACCTGAGCTTGTATAATATATATATATGTATATATATATATATATATATATATATATATATATATATATATATATATATATATATATATTTTTTTTTTCTTTTCAATTTGTCTAATTTGTTTTCTATGTTTTGTCGTCTTTTCTGTTGTATTTAATTTTTATTTATTTTTTTGTCATTCAGTTTCTGTGCTGTATTTTTTTAATTGTTTCCATTTTCCTATTATCATTACTGTCTTCTAATAACTCTTTTTATATATTTTGTTTTTCGTTTTTTATTTTATATTGTATTCATATTTTAATATTGCTTTTTTTCTTATTATCGTTATTTTATTTTATCTTGTTTTATTTCATTTTAATGTTTTCTATTTATTTTTCATTTTATCTGTTCATTCGTTTATTAATTTACCTTACCTCATTTTATTTTGTTTATTTATTTATTCATTTATTCACATATTTCATTTTATATTATTTTGTTTTATTTAATCTTTTTTTATCTTTTTGACCAACTCTTCATGACAGCGAAGTTGACCTTAGATTAATAATACCATTTGTTAGCGACAAGAAAAATAATTATATCATCAATCGATCCTCGTACTCAAGCAGGTTGGAATAAAAAAAAAATTCTAACATCACAGAGTTGCTGTTAGATGAACAAAATAATTTGATAGCAGAGAAAATAAATGTGAAAATTAGGATCGGTGTTACTGTATCAAAGGTGAGATAAGACACCCTTATATATATACATATACATATATATATATATATATATATAAATATATATATATATATATATATATATACATATATATATATATATTGGAAACTAGTATGTTATAACACATTTGTAAAAGATCACTGTTAACCCACTATCGGAGAAATAATAACGGAAAGTACAGAGAAACTGTATATTTCGACTACTCTCTGTAGTCCTCTTCAGCAGAATGCTTACATAAGGTTAAGGTACAAGTATATATGTACCCCTCATTTCTTCATATATACTTGTACCTTAACCTTATGTAAGCATTCTGCTGAAGAGGACTACAGAGAGTAGTCGAAATATAGTTTCTCTGTACTTTCCGTTATTATTTCTCCGATAGTGGGTTAACAGTGATCATATATATATATATATATATATATATATATATATATATATATATACATAGACATATATATATAAATATATATATATATATATATATATATATATATATATATATATCAACCACAATTCACTTTAATTCTAAGCCATCACCATCGAGAGACTCGAGGAGGCATACATGCAAAAATTTATACGTGGCATGTATGCCTCCTTGAGTCTCGATGTTGATGGCTTAGAATTAAAGAGAATTTTGGTTGATAAATGTATATCTGCTCACTGGGACCCATTCAGTGTTGTACACACACACACACACACACACACACACACACACACACACACACACACGTATTCGAATCCTGCCCAGGGCTGAAATGATTTCAGTATCGCTGCGCTTCGAGTTGTTACTCCAACTCTCGTGGGAAGGGAGTTGTGTGTGTGTGTGTGTGTGTGTGTGTGTGTGTGTGTGTGTGTGTGTGTGTGTGTGTGTGTGTAAGGTCAGTATTACCCATAGATCGGCCATACGAGCTCTGAGCTCTCTTCCGGCAGGGGAACAGCTGTCGATCATGAGTCCAACACGTGATCCAAAGACCAATGTAAATATCACACACAAACATATATACATATATATATATATATAATATATAATATATAATATATAATATATATATATATATATATATATATATATATATATACTGTATATATATATATATGTATATATATATATATGTGTGTGTGTGTGTGTGTGTGTGTGTGTGTGTGTGTGTGTGTGTGTGTGTGTGTGTGTGTGTGTGTGTGTGTGTGTGTGTGTGTGTGTGTGTGTGTGTGTGTGTGTGTGTGTGTGTGTGTGTGTGTGTGTGAGTGCGTGTGTGTTCGCACTACCCATGTCGTCAAACGTGGTAACTCGATCAGGCTTCCTCTTTTTCTTTCGCCGGTGCAATTCCTTGTGGGACTTCGAGCCGGCACTCAAAAAAAAAAAAAAAAAAAAAAAAAATCCCCAAGTCTGTTTCCAACTCTGGAATGGGCTGGAATGGGCTGGAATGTCTGGAATGGAGGTCGAATGAAGACTTTTTGTGATTTTTTTTTCTTCGAGTATAGGAGACGGATAAGGCTTACAATGTTGGGCTTGAAGATTTTTACAGACCGGTGACGTAGATGTTGAAGGTCATATCAGCCAATGACGTAAAAGTTGAAGGTCATATGATCCGATAACGTAGACGTTGAATGCGATAACGGCCCGATGACGTAGATGTTGAAGGTCATATCAGCCAATGACGTAAAAGTTGAAGGTCATATGATCCGATGACGTAGACGTTGAATGCGATAACGGCCCGATGACGTAGATGCTGAAGGTCATATCAGCCAATGACGTAAAAGTTGAAGGTCATATGATCCGATGACGTAGACGTTGAATGCGATAACGGCCCGATGACGTAGATGCTGAAGGTCATATCAGCCAATGACGTAAAAGTTGAAGGTCATATGATCCGATGACGTAGACGTTGAATGCGAAAACGGCCCGATGACGTAGATGCTGAAGGTCATATCAGCCAATGACGTAAAAGTTGAAGGTCATATGATCCGATGACGTAGACGTTGAATGCGATAACGGCCCGATGACGTAGATGCTGAAGGTCATATCAGCCAATGACGTAAAAGTTGAAGGTCATATGATCCGATGACGTAGACGTTGAATGCGATAACGGCCCGATGACGTAGATGCTGAAGGTTATATCAGCCAATGACATAGAAGCTGCAGGCGATACTAGGCCGATGATGTAAAAGATTATGCATATCTTAACCGATGACGTACAAACTGAAACCGATGACGTAGAGGTAGCTTTATCGAACCGATGACGTAGAGGCTGCGTCGAGCGTGTGACGCAATAACGTCCATTGACGTAAAACCCGAAGGCCATTTCGGCTGAGACGTAGAGAGACGTATATTGAAATCTGCGTCAGAACGGTGACGTAAAAACTGAAGGCAATCTTGAGTCCTTCCTTCACCCTCCAATCCTCCATCCTCCACCCCAACCCTCCACACTCCACCCACCATATTCCACCCTACACCATCCACAACCACCTTATACCTTCCACCAACCACTCTCTATCCTCCACCTTCCACCCTCCACAACCACAGTACACCTTCCACCAACCACTCTCCATACTCCACCCTCCACTCTCCACCCTCCACAACCACCTTACGCCTTCCACTAACCACCCTTCACCCTCCACCCTCCACCCTCCACCCTCCACAACCACCTTACACCTTCCACCAACCACTCTTTATCCTCCACCCTCCACTCTCCACCCTCCACAACCACCTTCCACCCTCCACCCTCCACCCTCCACTCTCCACCTTCCACCCTCCACCCTCCACCCTCTACCTTCCACTCTTCATCCATTCACACCCACCTTCTGTCATCACCCATCCTATTCCACTCACCCTATCCCCCATCCCCCACCCTCCATCCCCCACGCTCCATCCCCACCCTCCACCCTCCATTCCCCACCCTCCACCCTCCATCCTCCACCCTCCACCCTCCACCTTCCACCCTCCAACCTCCAACCTCCAACCTCCAACCTCCAACCTCCAACCTCCGTCCTCCGTCCTCCATCCTCCACCCTCCACCCTCCGTCCCCCACCCTCCACCTCACCCTCCACCCTCCACCCTCCACCCTCCACCCTCCACACACCTTTGGTGTATCACGGGATCGGGTCAGGAGTTGTGTGGAAGGAGGTGAGAGGTGGAGGGGTGGATGTGTAGCGCTAATGGTGGAGCGTTGGGAGGTTCCTTCATATCTGATCCTTGGTAATTGGGAAGGACTCCTTCCCGCCTTCCTTCGCCTTCTTCGGAAGACCGAAGGATGTGTCCTCCTTCAGGGGACAATAGACCTGAACCTCTTTGGTCAGAGGGTCTGACCTTAGGTGAATAGAATTGTCTGATGGTGGTAAGAATCTGTTAAGAGATCGTCCTCTGGGATGAAGTTCTTTGATCTGGAATCTTAAAAAAAAAAATAATAAATAAATAAATAAATAAAAAATCTCGATAAAAAAATAAGTAAATCTGGAGTCCTTAAAAAAAAAAAAAAAAAAAAAAAAAAAAAAAAAAAACTGGAGTACTAAAAAAATGAATAAATAAAAATCTGGAGTACAAAAAAAAAAAAAAAATCTCGAGATAAAAAAATAAATAAATCTGGAGTCTAAAAAAAAAAAAAAAAAAAAAAAAAGAAAGAAAAAAAAATCTGAAGTCCTAAATAAATCAATAGATAAATAAATAAATAAAAATCTGGAGTAAAAAAAAAAAAAAAAAAAAGGGGGGGGGGGCGGGGTCCTTGGTATATCGAAGCAGGAAGGTGATGAGTCTACTCCAGGCGGCGCTGAGTAGCTGCGGCCGAAGCCGTAATATTTGCCTTACATGCTTGAGGAACTGTTGGGGCAGGTAGATATACATCCACCACTGGGAATCGGAAAGGAGTGCGGGATTCGAACTCAAAATTAAGCGAATGTAAAACCAGCATGCTTCTGATTGCGCCGCAAGTGAATACATGATGTATAAGTAATAATGATACTGATTGAGAGAATTTTATCACAGACAACACCCCTGTATAATTTGATCAACAAAACACTTTATATATTTTGTTTTGACTAAAACCAGTCGATTTCATTAAGCTTAAGTTAGAGACTTAAAAAAAAAAAAAAAACTTATCACTAACCTTCTATCTCATGGTTCGGCTGCCTAGCTTAAACCTCCCCTTTACAAGCTTCATGTAATATTACTCCCACGGATAGAAGCGCTGGTTATTGCTGACAAAATACTCATTCAACCGAAAGGTCAAGACACTGTGCTGAGATGGGACAAGGAATGTCCGGAACTGAATTCCAAATATTATGTTTTTGTGATATTAAATGTCACACTAATGTCACAGCTGTTTCTTCCCTTCTTGATGTTTTTAACCTATTGATTGTGGAGTCTATTACCATTGGTTCATTTTCACTTTTTATTATTACTATTTATTAGTTTATTTGTTTATTCTTATCTTTAGTGGTCTTATAATTGCACCTATTTTATCATGAATATCGAGTTTCAATAACTTGTTATCCGCAGCCCCACTTGATCTGGCAACAGTACCCAGAATTCAACCATAGAACTTTCCAAGAAGAAACGCTGGATTGATGTCTGTAGTGTATTTTTGCAAATTAACCAATATCCCCCTTTTTAATGGAATTTATTCAAAACAATTTTTATCATTACAACAAGCAACGGGCTGTGCCCGATCCCGCTACGCGGGGGGTTGAACCTTCGAGCGAGCTTGCTTCGCTCATAGCCAATCAGTCGTCTACGTTACCGTGACGTCACCACTCTCGACCAATCGGTCGTCTCCGTTGCCGTGACGTCATCACTCTCTCAGCTACTTCAGTCACTTCCGGCAGGAACGAGCAGATATATACATATACACACACATATATATATATATACATATACATACATATATATATTGCTATTTGCATATTCAGTAATTACTTTTACGGATCCCCATATATACGGTACGATATAGTCGAGTCTGCCGGAGAGATCTGATTGGATCCGACCACGTTGGATCGTGTATGGTGTCGGTCGGACAAACCAAAATTAATACACACACGATCCAATCTGGTCGCATCCGACCAAATCTGTCCGGCAGCCTCAAGACCAGATCGTATTGTGAATGGGGTCCCTAACTCACAAGTACATTCTAGAAAAGAATTGTCAATCTATGTGACTGTATTCATATAGGAGAGGTGCCTAGGTTCGCTGGGATTTAGATTCGTCCGAAGCCATTACTCTCCGTTTATATCAAGATTCTCAACTTTTATGAGAGGAAGAAGAGGAAGAGGAAGAGGAGGAAGAGGAAGGAGAAGAGGAATAGGAAGAGGAAGTGGAAGAGGAAGAGGAATGATAAGAGGAAGAGGAAGAGGTAGAGGACGAGAAAGAGGAAGAAGGTGAGGGTAAAGGTGAAGAGACTACGCCGGGAGGCACTGAGTAGCTACGGCCGAAGCCGTTACCTTTGCTCCATTATACCTTTAGACTGTTAGGGTAGGAAATATACAGTCACTTCTGGGAATCAGAGAGGAGTGCGGGATTCGAACCCGAAAACAAGCGAATTAATTCGATAGACGTTGGTACTGCAATGAAGGATTACTGTTCTAAGTAGTTTATAGTGATACTTACAGGAATGACACAGTAGCTACCAAACTACCAAACAGAAGAGGACTTTACAATTCTAAGCACCCCTCCTAAGGGTCCTAGAACCTCAAGTTCAGAACATTTGTTCCTCGTTCTCGTGGAGAACAGATGAACATCACGAATACCCAACGGGAAGCCAAGCAAAGCTTCTTAATGGCGAGACAACAAAGAAACTTCAGCTCGCCACACCCAAGACACAGACACTGAAATAGATGAATAAATTCATTTCAGTAAAGCCAGACTGAAGAGGATATTGCATCTAACCACATTTCCTAAATCTCTCTGTTCCTTCCTGCACCCTCCCACCATCCCCCAATCCCTCCTCCCACCTCCCCCAATCCCTCCTCCCACCTCCCCCAATCCCCACCCCACCTCCCCCAATCCTCTCCTATTTCTCATTATTTTCATTTTCATTCTCCTCTTCTGATGCTTCCTATTCCTCTTTCTCGTTATCCTCGTCGTAATGTCCTTATCCTCTTCCTCCTCCTCCTCCTCCTCCTCCTCCTCCTGCTCTTCCTCACCTTCTCCCTCCTCCTCCTTTTCCTTCTCCTCCTCTTCCTCTTCCTCCCCTTCTTCTTCCCCCTCTCCATTTCTCTTCCTTCTCCTCTTATTATTTTCCTCCTCATCCTTTACCTCCTCCCTTTCTTCTCCTCCTCCTCTTCCTTCTCTTCCTCTTCTTCCACATCTTCCTCCCCCTCTCATACTCCCCCTCTCCATTTTCCTTCCTTCTCCTCTTCTTCCTTCTCCTCCTCTTCCTTCTCCTCCTCATCCTTCTCTCCATCCCTCGTCTCCTCCTTCCTTCCTACTCCTCCTCCTCTCCCTTCTCCTCCTCTTCTTCCACTTCTTCCTCCCCCTCTCATATTCCTCCTTTTTCCATTTCCTTTTCTCCCATCTCTCCTTCCTTCTCCTCCTCCTCCTTTTCTTCCTCCCCACTCTCCTCCTTCCTTCCTTCTCCAATTGAAATTGGATAGGATAGTGGTAGCAGTAGTGCTAGTTCATCTCCTGCCCTGCTTTCTTAACTGCAGCTTAGTTTAGTAAACACAAACAACCTCGTTTAGGGCCAGTAGACCTGCTGTTGTTTGTTCTTCCTTTGTGTTCCTTTGTGTTCCCATTCCTTCTCCTCCTTCTCTCTCTTCTCCTCTTCTTCCACATCTTCCTCCCCCTCTCATATTCCCTCTTTATCATTCTTCTTTTTTCCATTTCCTTTCCCCCCTCCGGAATGTAATCCTCTTCACCTTGCTAAGCTTCATCTCCTCCTTCTTCTTCTTCCACAATTTTCTTCGACTTTCCTTTATCCTTTACGGCTTCATTAAGTCTTGTCGCGACATCACTTCTTATCCCTATGGTTTCATCTTGTCCTAGCTTTGTCCATGACGGTTTTGTTACTTTGGATTGTCTACGTAGATGTTGCTGCTACTTTGTATGTAGAAGATAGCACAGTGCTTTATGTATATGCTGTACATAGACATAAATAAAATTGAAAATGTGTGTGTGTGTGTGTGTGTGTGTGTGTGTGTGTGTGTGTGTGTGTGTGTGTGTGTGTGTTTATTCACCTAATTGCAATGTGAAGGATGAGAGCTACGCTGGTGGGGTTCCGTCTTCTTTTTCTTAATCGATCAAAATTGACTTTAAGTTAGTTTATGGGTTTTAAAGTGGATTATGCTCGTTCTTATTCTATTTCATGTGTTGACGCTTATGCGTTAAGTTTTTCGTATTCTTTATCTATGTATTTTTGTATGCATTTGTTTATCTATTCATTCATTTGTTTGTTTGTTTATTCCTATATTTATCTATTAGTCAATTAATTTGCTTATTTATTTATTTTGTTATGTATTTATCTATTTGTTTATTCATCTATTTAGTTGTATATTAATTTTCATCTAGTTATCTATTATCTATTTATCTATCTATCTTTATTTGGGGATTAAGGGAGTTAGTGATGGAGTCTGGAAAGGTATGCGATAGGAGAATTTTCAAGGTAATAGTAGGTTAAACTAAGGTGATGAGATGTAAAAGGGGAGAGGATGGCAGCAAATTGGAAGTAAATATAAAAATGAGAGAAGTTGGAGGATGTGGATAGCTATAGGTACTTCGGGTCGCATGTAGCTGGAAAGGGAGGAGTGGAGGTGGAGGTAAATTGTAGATTGAGAGAAGCAAGTGAGTGCCTTGGAGGGGATTAAAAAGCGTAATGAGAAATAGGCATTTCGGAATGGATGCAAAGAGGAGATTATATGAAGGAGTGCTTGTGCCGATTGCCGATTGCACTGTATGGGGTAGAGATATGGTATCTAAGAAAGGCAGAGATGAAAAATTTTAATGTGTTTGAGACTAAATGTCTGAGAAGTATGGTGAAGGTTACAAGGTTCAACAGAGTAAGAAATAAGGAGGTGAAGAGGAGAGTGGGGATGGATAAGGGGATGATAGTGTTGATGAAAGCGTATTTTGATGATTTGAACTCATTAAAAAATGAGTGAAGAAAGATTAGTAAAAGAGGTGTGGAAGGCAAAGGTGGATGAAGTGAATATGAGTGGGTGACCGAGGATGAAACAGATGGATGGGGGTGAAAGGGACGTTGAATAGGAGAGGAATGTCTGTTGAGCAGGGAAAGAAGAAGGCGGGAGATAGGGGTGAATGGAGAATGGCTGTGTATAGATGATACAGTGATACAAGGAAGGGAATGATTGGGGGATTGGGGTTAGGCAGTGGTTATGTGTGAAGGATATTTTGGTGCAGCCCGAAGGGATTTCACCCCGTCTTCCGTTTTTCTGGATGAGGGGACAGAGGGGGAGTTAGCCGATTAAGTGAAGCGGCCTTGCTGAGGATGTACTGTGTCTTGCTACATTGCTTCTGACCCAGAGCAGTGGGCGGGATGCAGGGATGACCTGTCATCCATGAGGAGCTAAGATGAGAAGGGGGAAAGGGTGGTAGATGGAAGTAGAATGGGTGGAGAGGAAAATGGGTGTTGTAGATATATGTCATTGACCCTATCTACCTTCCTGGTAAAGGTAAAAATGT
>NC_134786.1:1570700-1573594 GCF_046742065.1 Oratosquilla oratoria
TTCTTTTTCCTCTTTCTCTTTCTCTTTTTTATTTCCTTTTCTCTCGCATTTGTGTCCTTCCCCTCATCTCTTTTATTTTTCTTCTTTTTCCTTTTACTCTTTTTTCCTCTTTTTCGTCCTTTATCTGTTTTTTCTCATTTTTCTCATTTTTTCTCGTTATTTCTCGCCCTATATCTCCATCATTTCATATCTTAATTTTTCTCTCTTATCCTCTCTTTTTTCCTCTATTGCTCTCTTTTTAGCCTTTTTTACTCTCCTTCCATCCCTCTATTGTTTATTGTCTACATCTTATGCATGTATATATATACAATATGTATATATATATATACATATATATATATATACACATATATAATATATATATATATATATATATATATATATATAATACATTTATACTAGCCAAATTACCCGCGCGTTGCAGCGAGTTAGTGAATAATCCCTAACCTGACCATACCCCACCTAACTTTAACCCTCAACCCTAACCAAAATGATTTTTTTTAAATGAAATATATTTATCCAAGTACCTGGAGTGATAGGGTATCAGAATATATATGATTATGGGGGTCTATTTTCAAAACCCTAGGAGGAGTTCGTGAACAAACAAACAAACAGACAGACAGACAAACGAAAGATAGTAATCCAAGTACCTTGGGTTATAAGTTTTCAGAATATATATGATTATAGGGGTCTATCTACAAAAACCTAGGAGGAGTTTGTGAATAATCTCTAACCTAACCATACCCCACCTAACTTTAACCCTTAACCCTAACCAAAATAACTGTTTTTTTTTAACGAAATATAGTTATCCAAGTACCTGGAGTGATAGGGTATCATAATATATATGGAGGAGTTCGTGAACAAACAGACAGACAAATGAAAGATAGTTATCCAAGTACGTTGGGATATAAGGTTTTAGAATATACATGGTTATAGGGGTCTATGTATATGTTGACTTGTACATTATGTACGCCTTTTTTATATCATGTACATGTTTCGAACAGCTTTTCTACATCATGTATATACTTTGTATATTTTGTCTTGTACATATTTTATACACCATGTATATACTTTGTACACCTTATACATATCTTATACACCATGTACATATTTAGTACACATGTATATTATTCCCACATCATTGTACATTATGTCCATCTTTTGTACATCTTGTTTTGCATATCTCTTTCCCCTGTGGATGTCCCGTGATGTCACTCCCATTCGCCCTCTCGGCTTCATAGATCTTGACAAAGCATAGAACAGGTGATCTTATTCAGTACAGGAGGCGAACGCCGACATGAAGAATGTTTCACACAACCTCGACTCCCCTGAAGATTGAAGTTGATTAGTTAATCAATTCGGAAGGTCCTCAACCATAAGAAGGACCTCTTGGTCAAAGAATCTATCGAAGTATTGTCTTGCAGTTCGAGTTTTTTTTTCTGGTTTGGATTCTCAACTCTTGTCCATGTTGTCAGAGTAGATTGATAAACTTCTACGTAGGTTATGGTTTCCATTTTATTTCTCTGTCGCTTGTCTCTGTCTCTGTCTCTTTCTGTCTCTCTCTGTCTATGTCATTCTCTGTGTCTATCTCTGTCTCTGTTTCTGTCTGTCTATGTGTCTGTCTGACTCAGTCTCAGTCTCTCTCTCTGTCTTTGTCTTTGTCTCTACCTCTGTCTCTGTCTGTCTGTCTGTCTGTCTGTCTGTCTGTCTGTCTGTCTGTCTGTCTGTCTGTCTGTCTGTCTCTCTCTCTCTCTCTCTCTCTCTCTCTCTCTCTCTCTCTCTCTCTCTCTCTCTCTCTCTCTCTCTCTCTCTCTCTCTCTCTCTCTCTCTCTCTCTCTCTCTCTCTCAGCCAATAAAAGCGAGAGAGAGAGAGAGAGAGAGAGAGGGAGGGAGAGAGAGAGAGAGGGAGAGAGAGAACAAGCATTAGAGAGAGAAAGAGATCAAACGAGAGAGAGAGCGAGCAAGAGAGAGAGAGAGAGAAAATCTGAAATAAGTTGTAATCTTCGATTATCTCATAAAGTATGCAGATGACTCGTCGTTCATTGCGACTGTGCTGCCCTATCTAGATAGTGATAGATCAGCACCTTGTCTAGAGCAAGATCTAGAGAAGGAGGTCGCTGATTGGCCCATAATAGATGCGCTCCATGCAAATGGATACCGTGAAAGGCAGAAAAACATTCTACGATAATGAATAGCCCCAGAATTCTAACGCTCTTCTACTAAGGGTGGGTTGGGGCAAGAGGGTGTCACGGGTATGAAGAGAGACACCCTACCAGCAATATATATATATATAAAAGGGACACAAAACCACACCCGGAAGTGTAGGGGTTAATTAAAACAGGCTGAGACCTCCTCGGGGCCGTGTTGGTTCCACGGTCATGAATTCAATCGGCTGGCCCCATGAGGATTAGGACAATCCAGGTCACCCGGAGCCTCTGGGGTTTAGGCTCCTCTGCCCACAGACACTGGAGGAGAGGGAGCGAGGGCTATCCGGTCCCTATCACGGCTTGAGTTGCGAAGAATAACTGGAAGATAAAGTTATCTTGGGCAAGTCGTATATTCCAACGCTATCCGTTCAAGCTACACATCACTCAAAGAAAGTACAAGATACAGACAATTAGTTGGGTGTTTGTGTGTGTGTGTGTGTGTGTGTGTGTGTGTGTGTGTGTGTGCGTGTGCGCACGCGTGAGTGCGTGTACGTGCGCGCGCGCGCGAGTTTGTGTGTAGTTATGGATATGGTTTTGGTTGTAATGGTTATGACTGTAGTGTGTAGTTGCTGTTTTGGTGTGTTCTTGCAATTTGTATTTCATTCGTATCATGAGACCAGTGACACACTCAGACAGGTCATTCCAATGTCGAAAAAGTCCTCATTACCTAAATTTCACCTGACTAAG
>NC_134786.1:1574094-1576594 GCF_046742065.1 Oratosquilla oratoria
ATACACAAAATCTATAATGAACACAAAAATACAGAACACAGTAAACAAAATACAGGAAATTAATACAAAAATACAGCAATGAGAAGCACGGAGGGAAGTGTGACGTCTTCCCGTGCTTTTCATTTCATTTAAAATATCCTCCCTTTTCCTTTTTCTTCACTTCAGCTGAAGATGCAGAAAGATCTACGAAACGTCTTGATATTTGATTTATTCTGCTTGTATTTTTTTGCTGTATTTTTTGTATTGATTTCTTGTATTTTGTTTACTGTGTGCTGTGTTTTTGTAGTCATTATAACTTTTATATATATATATATGTATATATATATAAATGCATATATATATAAATGTATATATATATGTATATATATATATATATATATATAATTTATATTATATATATATATATATATATATACATATATATAATGCTAAAAAGAACACGGGTACGGTTAATCACTTACCCAAACTTCAAAGTAGAACCACTTGGAAAAAGAAACTAACGAAGCAGAGCGCTTTCGTAAATTACATCTTCAGTGCAACAAGTACCAGTTATAAGAAAGCATAAACAATATATACATGATACAAAGGAACAAGGACAGTTTGAATAAGCGTAGCGACCAATTACCCCCTGGAGAGCGGAAGGTCATTGTCAATTATCTTACGATGGTCGGGCGACATCAGGTCACAGTCACCAAGGGTCACTGTTTCTACTAATTATATAGGGCGACATTAAGTCAATTCGTTGGATTACATTTTACCTGATTCTGTGATACTTAAAAAATTTTCTTGAAATGGTAAAATTAAAACATTATGATAATTGAAAGGTGATTTAGGCTAAATCACCTTTCAATTATCATTTTTACATTTCAAGAAAATTTGTTAAGTATCACAGAATTATTAAAAAGATTTAACGTAAAGGTAGTTTTTAAACATGATAGTACAGTAAAACATGAACTCATCAACAATAGTATTGAAATTAAAAAAGGATGCATTTATAAAATTCCCTTGCAAAATGTGAAATCAATTTTAGCTAGGTCAAACTGCCAAACTCCTAAACATTAGAATTGTGAACAACCCAAGAAAAATGTTAGTCGATGGCAATCATTCTAGTGGTATATTCAATCATATTGAATTAAATAATCATCCAGTTTGATTGGGGTAATGCCCAGGCAATCTATTTATACCAACAACATAATATCAAGAAATTTAATAGAGTGCAGTTTGATTCATACCAACAAGTAATCAAAATACCAACCAACATAAAGGCTTTGTACAAACTTGATAATTTCATTTGTCAAGAAATTAGGAAGATAATATCTGGTAAAATGTAAATCCAACGAAATGACTTAAAAATGTCGCCCTATATAATTATTAAGAACAGTGACCCTTGGCGTACTGTGACCTGATGTCGCCCGAATATCGTAAGATAATTGACAAATGACCTTCCGCTCACCAGGGGGTAATTGGTCGCTAACGCTTATTCAAACTGTCCTTGTTCCATTGTATCATGTAACTATATCTTAGCGATTCCTATCACTATGTACTTGTTGTACTGAAAGATGTAATATACGAAAGAGCGATCTGCTTACGTTAGTATTCTTTTTCCAAGTGGTCTACCGTTGCATATATATATATATATAGAAAAATATATATAGATATAAATATATATATATATATATATATATATATATATATATATATATATATATATATATCCCTCTTTGGATAGCCGATCTCGATATAGACCAAAAAAGTCTTCTCTCGTTATGTTCTATTATTGTAATTCATTTTGTAATAATGTTAGCAATGTTCTATAACATATTTAAATCAAGAGACACAAAAACAATCTAATATGGAAGAATAATTCTTGAACATTTCTAGATTACTTCTAATTAAAACGTTAATTTCCTAAATAAATTAGTATCGAAAGAACAAATGATTAGATTCCCTTATAACTTTGATTAACAAAAATCGATTTCTCATTTAAATTTATTGCCCAACCACGGAGGCCCAGCCGTCGGTGAAACTAAATCATTGCATGAAACATATTGTATTTCTCCAATAACACGCGCTCATGATGGCAGCTATATTTGCCATGCGTGGTGGGAGCTCATATGTGGAAAAAAACAAAAACTAGTGTTTCATTAAGGGTATTGGTGGGGTTTACTTCTTGTTTTTGTATTATTCTTATTCTTATTGCTATTGTATTGTGCTGTGTTGTTGGTGGTATTATTTGTTATTGTGGTTATTGTTATTGGTGTTGCCACAGCTATTACTGTTTTCATTACGTATGTAATTATTTAATATATATAAATATATTTTGATTAGTGATATTGATTTATATATATATATATATATATATGATATATTGTTAAATAAATATAAAATATAGTTACTGTATATATATATTATATATATACAGTATAATTATTATGTATGATATTAAATATGACATATATATATATATACACACACACACAGCAACGCCCCAAAACCCACC
>NC_134786.1:1584094-1586594 GCF_046742065.1 Oratosquilla oratoria
ATAGTTTGTTAAGTATAGTTGGGAAGGCTTATCGGTCTTGATTGAGAGGATTAGGAGAGGAACAGAGGGAGTAATTGGTGAGGAACGGTGTGTGTTTAATTAAGACAGGTAGAGGTTACGTATATCAGATTGTTGTGGTAAGACAGTTATGTGAGAAAGCTATAGGAAAAGGTAAAGATGTTTGTTGGGCTTTTATGGATCTGGAAAAGGCTTATGACAGGGTAGACAGGAATACACTATGGGAGGTATTGTATATATATGGGATAGGATGAAAGCTTTTAAGAGCAATCAAGAGTTTTTACGAGAGTAGTATAGCTTGTGTTAGGATTAGAAATGGAGAGAGTGAGTGGTTTAAGTTATAAGTTAAATATGTGACTTTGTCAGGTGATATGTTATATCGCCCTGACTATTCGATTTATATATGGATGAAGTGGTGCGAGAGGTAAATGGAAGGGTAATGGGTCAGGGATTGAAGACGGTTAAAGAAAATGGAGAAAAGTGGGAGGTGAGCCCGTTGTTGTTTGCTAACGTTACTGCACTTGTAGCAGGATCAGAGGAATGATTGAGGAAGTTAGTGACAGAGTTTGGGAAGGTGTGCGAAAGAAGAAAGTTGATGATAAATGTGGGTAAAAGTAAGGTGATGAGATGTACAGGGGGAGAAAATGGCAGCAGATTGGAAGTGAGTATTAAGGGAAAGAGATTGAAGTGCGAATGTGACGAGAAGAGGAGTGGAGGTGGAGGTAGAATGGAGATTGAGAGAAGCAAGTAAGTGCCTTGAGGAATTAAAAAATATAATGAGAAATAGACATTTGGGAATGAATGCTAAGAGAAGATTGTATGAAGGAGTGTTTGATTTTGCCGACAGCACTGTATGGGGCAGAAACATGGAACATAAAAGAGGAAAAGAGGAGAAGTTTGAATGTGTTTTAGATGAGGTGCCTGAGATATATGATAGAGTGAGGAATGAGGAGGTGAGGAGAAGAACAGGGGTGGAAAGGGAGCTTGGAGATAGGAATGATGAAAGAGTATTGGGATGGTTTGGACACATGGAAAGAATAAATGAAGATTAGTAAAAGAGTTATGGAAGGCAGAGAAGGAAGGAGTGAACATGAGGGGGCGACCTAGAATGAGATGGATGGATGGCGTAGAAGGGGAATTGGGAAAGAGGGAAATGTCTGTTAAGGAGGGACGGGAAAGGACAGAAGATAGGGGTAAATAGGGAAAGGTTGTGTATGGATGATGTTGTGATGCATGAAAGGAAGTGGGTGGGGGATGTGGGGTGAGGGAGTATGTGTGAGATATAAATTGACGCAGCCCGAAAGGATTTCTTCCCGTCTTCTCCTTTTCGGCATGAGGAGACGGAGAGGGGGGGGGGGGTCACCGATTTAATGAAGTGGCTTTCCTGTGGATGTGCTGTGTCTTGCGACACTGCTTCTGACCCAGGGTGGTGGGGAAGATGTAGGGATGACCCGTCACCCAGGAGGTGTCAAGATAAGAGGGAGGGAAGAAAGTTGAGGGGAGTGGAGTGTGATGGAGATGGAGATGGAATGAGCGGAAATGGTTTTATACCTTTTTTTGTTTTTGTTTTTTTGGCTACCTCTCTTGTAAGTAAAAACACACACACACACACACACACACACACAGACATATATATATATATATATATATATATACATATATACATATATATATACATATGTATATATATACATATGTATATATATACATATGTATATATATACATGTATATATATGTATATAAATATATATATATGTATATATAACGTAGAAACCATTGTTGGAGTAGAAAAGACTGGAAACGGGGAATCTATATATTTCGATTGCAAACTGCAATCCTCTTCAGTAGATACAATTAAAAGAGAGCGTGCTGCTTAACACCATTAATAAAAAGGTGATAAATGTCCACCAAAGGTTAAAAGAAGAGCAGAGCCAAGGGGTTTATTCGATTCCATGTAAAGGTTGTGACTTAGTTTACATCGGACAGACTGGAATGGATTTGAATACTAGGATGATTGAACATAAACGTTCCATTAAATATGCACAAGAGAGCTCAGCTGTGTTACAACATGTTAAGCAATTTAAACATTGTTTAGATTGGGACAAAGCTGAGCTTATTTATAAATCCAGATGTGAGCTCATTTGCCTCCTGACCTCATATACGGAGTGAGCCGAGGGTAGAGACCTCTTCCCATGTTCCCCTTTCTTTTGTTAAGGGTGCTACTTATGCAGCACGTTCTCTCTTGATTGTATCTACTGAAGAGGATTGCAGTTTGCAATCGAAATATATAGATTCCCCGTTTCCAGTCTTTCCTACTCCAACAGTGGTTTCTACGTTATTGACAAATGTATGATTGCATTTTTCACCTATACATATATATATATATAAATAAATATATAACATATATATATATATATATATATATATATATATATATATATATATATATAATAAAACCATTTGGAAAATAAAATGAGAGGT
>NC_134786.1:1599094-1604094 GCF_046742065.1 Oratosquilla oratoria
AGGATGAAGAGAGGATGAAAAAAGAGAGGAGAGGGAGGAAAGGAAGGAGAGAGTGAGATAGGGAAAGAGGAAGTGAGTGAGGGGATAATAAAGAGAAGAGGAGAAGGTTGGGATTATCAGACAGGAAGAGAGAAAGAGAGGGAGAGAGGGAGGGAAGAACGGAGGAAGAAAGAATGGAAGGGGGAGAGGGAAGGGGAGAGAGTGAAGGGTAGTGAGGTAGGAGAGGGAAAGAGAGGGAGGAGAAAAGAGGGAGGGGGAGAAAGGGAACAGGAGTGAGGGAGAGAGAGAAAGGAAGGGGGAGAGAGGGAGGGGGAGAGAGGGAGGGGGGAGAAGGAGGGGGAGAGAGGGAGGAGAGAGAAATAGAGGGAGGAAAAAAGAGGGAGGGGGAGAAAGGAAGGGGGAGAGAGGAAAGGAAAGAGAAGGAGGGGGAGAGAGGTAGGGGGAGTGAGAGGGGAGAGAGGATGAAGGATGCAGAGAGAAAGGGAGAAAGGGAGAGAGGGAGGGATAGAGAACGGGTGGAAGGGAAAATGGGAGGGAGGGAAGACGGAGAGGGGGGGAGAGAAGAAGGGAGAGGGAACGGGAGTGGGAACAGGGGAGAGGTAGGGATCAACGACCCAGGATAGTAGGGAACAAGACATACGTAAAGGAAGAAGAAAATAGATAAAAAGAAAAAAAAACTAAGGATAGACAACTTACAGAACAAAAAAAAAAAAAGAGGGAGAGAAAGAGAGAGAGAGAGAGAGAGAGAGAGAGAGAGAGAGAGAGAGAGAGAGAGAGAGAGAGAGAGAGAGAGAGAGAGAGAGAGAGAGAGAGAGAGAGAGAGAGAGAGAGAGAGAGAGAGAGAGAGAGAGAGAGAGAGAGAGAGAGAGAGAGAGAAAGAGGCTTTCCTTTGCCGAGACAAGAAGGATTTGATTCCAGAGAAGGAAAATAGAAAAAGGATAAGTAAATAAAAGAAAAATACTCCTGGAACAAAAGTCGTGGCTGGAAATCTTAATTGCCAGGAGTCTCCAGAATTGGAGGAACGAACAAATATTTGTGAAGAAAGTGAGAAATAGGAGGAGAATGTGTCGAGGAAGAAAATGAGGTGTGATATATATATATATATATATATATATATACATATATATATATATATATATATATATATATATATACATATATACACATATATTTATATATATATGTATATATATATATATATATATATACATATATGTATATATATATATATATACATATATATATATATATATCGTGACATCATGGCAGGTGTATGACTGGTAAGAATGGAAAGACACGACTGGGAACAAGAGATTTTATTCCTGACCGGTTTCGCCTTTGAGGCTTCTTTAGAAGAAATATTTACAGAGAATTATATATATATATATATATATATATATATGTATATATATGAATATAGATACATATATATATATATGTGTGTATATATATATATATATATATATATATATATATATATATTGTTGCGTGATCGCAAGTATGTGTTCCTTTGTAATAGATGTACTTTTCATGTTACCACTTGTTTCGGGTAGTTGTAGCCACGCCCTAATTTTTTCGTCTTTCTGAATTACCGATCGTATGAAATATAATATTCTTTGTTCCGTGTGTATTATTCCTTTGTTATCCTTTTATTTTAGTTAGTTAGGATATTGTTTATATTGTATATTGTACCTTATTATGTTGATAATATCTGTATGTGTATTATGTTATTCTACTCACCCTGCCTGTAATGAAATAAATAATAACGGCTTGTGAGTTTAGCAACTGCGGCCCCCTCATGGTGACCGCAGTCACGAGTGAATACGCATTCGTATTCTTTCTCTCTCTAATTTCTGAACCCGTACAGAGCGGACACTTCCCGCTCCTCTATAAAATCTCTAGGTTAAGTGTGTTAGGTGGACCTTAGTGGTAACAAGTGGTCCGGGTAGGCATAAAATAAGTGTGTGTGTAGTGCTAAGTGAAATGTACATAATTTATGTTAGAACACCATAGTTTTGCCTTAACCTTGCCCCTTTGAGTTATCCACCGGTCACCTAAACCTATTGACATACGTGCTTGAAGGTACTGCACAGATTTATTTGATGTGCAGTACATTGTTACCCTGCCATTTAGGCTCAATATGGTTCGTCGATGATTGGAGGTAGAATTGTTTCTCCAATTAAGATTGGGCATTAATGGGAGGCGTAACAAGTGGGGGCCTTACGACCGGGATAGTAGCCATTAGTGCATTTATATTGTTAGAACGCCTATACGGTTGTGGTTCATCGCCGAGATTTGTGGTAAGCTATTGAATTGTTACCATTATTTTATGCTCTTGCGATACCAGCTAACAGTTGCATTACCATACGTGTGGCTAATCCCTATTATACGTATTTCATTAATTCAATAGGTTGCCAACTAGCTAATAAGCAACATTTTGTTATTCCTTGTCTTCCAACATCTTAGTTCAACATGTTCAACTTGGAGAACTTCGTAAAGGCGCCTTCAGCCGAAGAGGTAAGGAAGCTTAACAAACCAGTTAGAGATGATAGCACATCATTATCAAATAAGCGAGTGCTCCGGTTTAAATAAGAACCCCTTGAAAAACAAAATTGTTGAGTACTTAGAGGAAAATAAACTCATCCTCGCCTCACGGGAAGATGTTGGGGGTGCTAGCCCCGTAAATGATTTAGCTTTACAGGTTGAACTTAAGAAGTTGGAACTAGAAATAGAGAGACTCAAGTCTCAAAGTCATGGTATAGAAAAAACACCTAATATTCCGAAATTTAACGAGGATGAACCAGACAAGTTCTTTTCTATTTTCGAGAAGTTAGCACGTATGTACCAATGGCCATTCAGCCAGTGGACGCAGATGGTGTATGGTGCCCTCTCGGGAAAAGCTCTCGACACATTTATTGCACTTTCCGAGAGTCAGAGTAGTGATTATTATGTACTTAAATATAATATTCTACAAGCATACCAACTTGTTCCTGAAGCCTACCGGCAACAATTCAGGAAATGTAGGAAATCCAACCAGGAGACATACGTGGAGTACTTCCAACGAAAGCTCCGCTTGTTCACCCGGTGGGTGGAGAGCGAGGAGGCTCACGTAGACCTGGAGAAACTCAGGGTTAATATTGATGGAAGATATTAGAAATAATATCCCTCCAGATGTGCGAGCCAACTTGGATCAGCGAGGTATTCGTACCTTGGCAGAGGCTGGCCCAGCGGCCGACTATTACCATTTAACTAATCCTAGAATGCATTCCAGGTCTCACCCTACCTTGCCCCAAAGCTCCCCCCCCCACTAGGGACTCCAAGCCAGTCGGACCTCCACAGGCTCCTCGACCACCGGCTCACTCATCATCTGCTTCATCTACCTCAGGTAAGCCTATTGATAGTGAGACCAGGGAATCTACCCTCACTGGAGGCAGGAGCTATTGCAAGTATTGCAAAAGACCAGGACATCATGTTGATGAATGTTTCAAACTACAACAAAGAAAGGTTCCTCTCCAAGGGTCCCCCTCTCTCTCGATCAATGTGGCCAAGCAATCGGAAAGTTTTTTGGAGCCCTGTCTCACTGCTGTTAGCCCATCAGTTGTCCCAGATAATCCTTCCTCACCTATGTTATCAACATTTGAACCATTCTGTTCTTCTGGTTCAGTGGCCCTTAATCAAGATAGCCCACCTACATCTATCAAGCTTCTGAGAGACACAGGCTCAGCCCTATCATTAATTACAAAAGATGTGGCTGCTTTGATAAATGTATGTTATACTGGGAATTGGGTCCTTGTGAACGGTTTAACAGGCGGGTCACGTATCCCTATATGCCAAGTATACTTGCGGTCAGATATTAGGACAGGTTATGCCCAGGTAGGAGTAGTCGACAAGTTACCTGTAGAAGGAGTTTCACTTCTGATAGGAAATGACCTCGCCGGGGGCACGATGTTACCTAATGTCATAGTCTCCTCGTGTCCCTCTGCCGAGAATAATACTTCCCAATTAGAGGCAGACATTCCGGGCATATTCCCTACATGTGTTGTTACTCGTAGCATGAGCCGCAGGGTGGAGGCAGAGATTAGCGAGCATAAAGAGGATGCTCACGTTAGTGTTATTACCCCCCCAACCTAGTGAGAACACAGAGGATGTTCCTACTCAGCCTGACCTTGCTGATTTAAATCTAGGTGAATTTTTTTAAACTTCTCCACCCGGTGACCTTCAGAATAGGTTTGATAGCGAAAACGACTCTGAGGGAAACAATGTTACCACCATGGATATTTTTGGTTCCTCTCCAGTCACTAGGAGTAAGCTCATTCATCTCCAAAAAGAGGACCATGAACTAGCCAGTTGTTTCCGTAGAGCTATTAGTGAAGAGGAAGCTAAGTCTGAATCTAACTGCTATTACCTTAGCTCAGACATATTGATGCGAAAGTTCCGTCCTACTGATTCCCCTGCAAATTACCCTTGGTCTGTCCGTCACCAAATAATGGTCCCAAGCCCATTACGGAAGGAGATCCTGGGTATTGCTCATGATGGGGTAGGAGGACATTTGGGAGTTAGGAAGACTAGTGCAAAAATTCTAACTCATTTCTATTGGCCTAAAATGAAGAGAGATATTAGTTCCTACATTAGTACATGTCACCGTTGTCAGGTAGCAGGGAAACCGCACCCCAGCGTTAAACCGTTCCCTCTACAACCTATCCCTGTCATTGAGGAACCCTTTGGCAGAATTGTCATAGATTGCGTTGGTCCTCTGCCAAAGACTCCCGAGGTAATCAGTTTCTCTTTACTATGATAGACTGTGCCACCCGTTATCCAGAAGCCATTCCCTTGCGCCGCATCACAGCCAAGAATGTGGTGAGAGCCCTTATTCATTTCTTTACACAAGTAGGCCTTCCCACAGTAGTGCAGTCGGACCAAGGATCCAATTTTACTTCCCGATTGTTTAATCAGGTAATGCAGAGTTTGGGTGTCCGGCAGTCTAGGTCTTCAGCCTATCA
>NC_134786.1:1624094-1629094 GCF_046742065.1 Oratosquilla oratoria
TTTATTTATCTATCTATTTATCTATGTTTATTCACCTATTCATTTATCTATTTTTATTTTATATATTCATTTATTCACTTATCTATTCATTTATCTATTTATCTATGTTTATTTACCTATTCGTTTATCTATTTTTGTCTTATATATTCATTTATTCATTTATCTATTCATTTGTTCATCTATTCATTTATTTATTCATTTATTTATTTATTTATTTATTCATTTATATACAGCCAAGATCGAGTCCCTTAGGAACGCGGAAGGAATACATGTAAAGGAAATTCCGCCCCGTCCACAAATATTGGCCCCTTATTTCACGGACAATGACCCCGTATCGAAAAATCCCCCCCACAATTTCCCCCCACCCAAATTGCCCCCCACAGTGTCCCCCCTACATTAACCTCCCCTCCCCTCCAACCACCACCACAAAATCCCCCCCCATATGGTCGGCTGGGGGCAGCGGCGTTTGGAGGGGGGTAATCCCCCAGGCTTAGGCTGGGGGGCTTACTGCGGGGGATGGGGGCAACTGGCCGTAGGGGTGGGGGAGGGGGAGATGGAGAGAGGGAGGGAGGGGGAAAGGGAGTTGGGTAAGGAGGGAATGCGAAAATGCATTTGGAGGTTGTCAGAAAGAGGAGGAAGAGGAGGGGAGGTGGAAGAGGAAGAGGTGGAGGAGGAGGAGGAGGAGAAGGAGGAGGAGGAAGGAAAGAAGGGGACGGGAGTTTGCCAGGAATACGGAAATGCAGATGGAGGCTGTCAGGAAGAGGAGGAGATGGAAGAAGAAGAAGAGGAGGAGGTGGAAGAAGAGGAAGAGGAGGAGGAAAGAAAAGAAGAGTACAGAAGAAATAAAGATATGTAGTTGGAGATCGTCAGAAAGCGGAGGAGGAGGAGGAGGAGGAAGATGAAGAGGAGCAAAGGAAGGAATGTGGGTGGGGGAAGGAGGGGAGGGGAGGAGGGGAGGGGAGGAGGGGAAGGAGGGAAGGGGGAGGAGGGGAGAGGGAGGAGGGGAGAAGGGGTGAGGCTGTAGTATTGTACAAAGGATTACAAAGGCGGAGCATGCCGACAGGAGACCTTTTGGTCCATAACTAGGTCGGATGCGAAAATTGTAATAATGATAAATAAATAAATATTTTTTTTTTAATAATATAAATAATAAATAGGTATAGTTAAATGATATACAAACAGGTAAATAATAAATGATGATAAATTGACATAAATAATATTAAACTATTAAATAGAAATCAGGAAATAGTAATAAAGAAACAGACAAATAATAACAAACAAATAAACAAATAATATAGTATACGAGTATACAATATAGTATAGTATACTATATAGTATACAAAAGTGCTACCTAAACTCAAGAAGCATGTAATATCTTCAATGAATTCCAATAACAATAATTAATCGATAAAATATTTAGATGAATAAATGGATAAATAGAATAAATATATAAATAAGTAGATAAATAAGCTAACAAATAAATAATAAGTAGATAGATAAATGAATACATAAATAGATAGAAAAAATAACACATAAAAATACATATATAGAATTCGGCATTGAAACATTGATTGACGTGTGAGTAAAGTGGAAATGCTGATAATGACAGTCATTCATTATTATTATGATGATGATGATGATGATGATGATGATGATGATGATGATGATGATGATGATGATGATGATGATGATGATGATGATGATGATGATGATGATGATGATGATGATGATGATGATGATGATGAAATTGATGATGAAATTGATGATGGTTATAATGATATGTAAAGGAGCATACGCCAGGAGTCGCTGAGTAGCTGCGGCCGAAGCCGTCACCTTTGCCCTAATATGCTCTCTGTGGACAGCTGTTAGAGCTAGAGACAGTGCGGGATTCGAACCCATACCTAAGGGAATGCGAGACTAATTGGATATAGTGATTCCTAGATTTGATGATCCTAGTCCCAAACCTGAATAAGACCCTGTTCACACTAGAGGTTCGAACCGCGCGGAAACCGCAGCAGTATAGCATAGTTTAGAAAAAAAACTTCGCGGTTGTATGTGAACGCCTCCTTTGACTTACATTGTAACTGACCCGCTGTGGTTCAAACCGCCTCGTTCAAACCGCTAGTGTGAACAGGGTTAAGAGAATTTAGATAAACCGAATTTGGGAAAATTGATCAACCCTCTTGGCTTCAGCAAACGAACTTTTCTGACACAGAACGAAAGTATTTGGAAATACAAATGCTAACGATAAGAAGAAATGTGAGATGAAAATAAATGGTAGATGCAAGACCTTGAATGATTATAGAAGGACGCTGTAGAATAGTAGAATAGTAGATTAGTATACCAGTAGATAGGTAGACCATCAAACCAGCAAACTGGTAGACAGACCATTAGGCCGGTAGACAGACTAGTAGACCGATAGTAAGGTAAATTGGATTGGTAGATAGCTATACCAGTGGACTAGTATACCGTAAGGACTGGTAGACAGGTAGACAGGTAGATTGGTAGAGAGGTAGATTGGTAGATAGGTATACTTATAGACTCATAGACCGAACGACTGAAGGACGGGTAGGTCAATAGACGGGTATGTGAGTAGACTGGTACACAGATAGGCTGGTAGATAAATTGACTAGTAGATGGAGGAACCAGTAGACCAACAGAGTGGCAGATATTATCGATGCCTCGCCAAACGGTGCAGAGTGAAATCTAACCATTTTTTTTACTCTTTTTCTTTCCTCTTTTTTCTACTCTTTTTTTTTTTTTTTTTTTGACGAACACAGTTTTCTCATACCAGACCGTTGTTCGACCAGTACTGTATGGCAGCCGGTCTCTCTCTCTCTCTCTCTCTCTCTCTCTCTCTCTCTCTCTCTCTCTCTCTCTCTCTCTCTCTCTCTCTCTCTCTCTCTCTCTCTCTTTCTCTCTCTCTCTTCTTTCTCCCTCTTTCTCTCTCTCTCTTTCTCTTTCAATTCTCCCTATCTTTTTCTATCTTTCTCTCTTTCTATCTGTCTCTCTTTCTCTCTTTCTCTCTCTCTTTCTCTTTCTCTTTTTCTCTCTTTCTCTCTTTCTCTCTATCTCTCTTTCTCTCTTTCTATCTGTCTCTCTTTCTCTCTTTCTCTCTTTCTCTCTCTCTTTCTTTCTCTTTCTCTCTTTCTCTCTCTTTCTTTCTCTCTTTCTCTAACACAAACACAAACAAACACACACACACACACACACACACACACACACACACACACACACACACACACACACACACACACACACACACACACACACACACACACACACACACACACACACACACACACACACACACACACACACACACACACACACACACACACACACACACACACACACACACACATCTCACCTGCAACCTCACTCACTCCCTAATTCACTTCCTCTCTCACTCAGCAATCTCATTTTTTTATCTATTCTTTCTCGTTCCCAAAATCGAAATTTACTCTGTTCCTCTCCAATTTCCCTTTCTCTTTCTCCTCTCTACTTCCTCTTTCCCCTTTACTCTTTCCTTTCCCCTCTTCTGTTCCCCTTCCTTCTCCCTTCTCCTTCCTTTCCTTTTTCCTCTTCCCTTTCTATTTCCCTTCATATCCCCCTTTGCTCTCTTTCCCCTTTCCTTTCCTTCCTTCCCCTTCTCTTTTTCCTTCCCCTTCTCATTTCCCTTCTACTTCCCTTCCCCTTCTTCTCTCTTTCCCTTTCCTTCCCTTCCTCCTCTCTTCCCCTTTCCCTTCCCCCTCTCTTCCCCTATGTCCTCTTTTCCTTTTCCCTTACCATCTCCCCCTTACCCATCCCTTTCCTCTCTCCTCCCCTTAACCCTCCTCTTTCCCTTTTCCTTCTCTTTCCCTTCTCCTTCCCTCTTCCTTGCCCCTTCCCCTTTCCTTTCCTTTCTCATTACCTTCTTTTCCTTTCTCTCCTCCCCCTTTCCCTTTTCCTTTCCTTTCCCTCTCTCTTACCCTTTTCCTTTTTTTTCTCCTCCCCTTTCCGTTTCTCTTCCCTTCCCCCTCTCCTTACCTTTCCTTTCCCCTTTTCCTTCCCCTTCTCTTCTCTTTTCCTTTCCCTTTCCCTTCCCCCTCTCCTTCCCTTTCCTTTCCCCTTTCCCTTCCCCTTTTCTTCCCTTTCCTTTCCACTTTCCCTTCCCTTCCTCCTCTCCTTTCCTTTCCTTTTCCCTTCCCCCTCTCCTTCCCTTTCCGTTTCCCTTCCCTCCCCCTCTCCTTACCTTTCCTTTCCCCTTTCCCTTCCCCTTTCCTTTCCATTCTCCTTTCTTTTAATTCCCCTTTCCCATATCTCTTTCCTCCCTATCTCTTACCTCTCCCCTTCTCCCTCTACTTCCCTTCCTTACTCTTTTGCTCTCCTTTCCCTTCCTCTTCCCTTCCCCTTCCCCTTCCCTTTCCCTTCCCCTTCCCTTTCCCTCTCTCTCATTCTCTTTTTACCTTCCCCTCCCCTCTCTTTCTGTTCCAACCCCTTCTCTTTTATTTCATCATTTTCCTTTTTCTCTTCCTCTTTTTTCCTTCTCTTCCTTCCTCTCTTTCACTTCCACTTTTCGTCTTTACAGTGTCCTTGTGCAATTGATCTAGTCCCTCTTTTCTTTCTTTGTTTATTCATTCAACTATCAAATGATTGATTGATTGATTTGCTTCTTTATCTATTTATTTAAATATTGAATAAATTACTTGTTTATTTACCTATTTTTATTTATTTATTTGTTTGTTTGTTTGTTTGTTTGTTTGTTTGTTTGTTTGTTTGTTTGTTTGTTTGTTTGTTTGTTTGTTTGTTTGTTTGTTTGTTTGTTTGTTTGTTTGTTTGTTTGTTTGTTTGTTTGTTTGTATGTTTGTTTGTCTGTTTGTTTGTTTGTTTGTTTGTTTGTTTGTTTGTTTGTTTGTTTGTTTACTTGTCTGTTTGTTTGTATGTTTGTTGGTTTGTCTGTTTGTTTGTTTGTTTGTTTGTTTGTTCGTTCGTTTGTTTGTTTGTTTGTTTGTTTGTTT
>NC_134786.1:1644094-1646594 GCF_046742065.1 Oratosquilla oratoria
ATTATTGCGCAATATTCTGTGTTGTACAGTATTACTGGCGGTGTATATAGGAATGGTACTGAAAAATGACGCAGCATATTCAAGACATCAAATGTACAAGGAAAACACGTGTGTCTTTTCAATACCATCGCCATACCATCAATGATATTGCACAATAAGAAATATTGCGCAATAATATTGACGGCGTAGAGCCCACTTAAGATTTTGCTCTAGTAATGGTCTTAAGATATTTTATTCTGACTAACGCCGGGGCATTTTATTCTGTTAAAAGGAAAAGGTTCCTAGAGACTTAAGGATGTGGGTTCGAATCCCGCACTGCTCTCCTAGTCCTAATAGTCCCTAAAACAGGGGCAGAGGTGACGGCTTCAGCCGCAGCTATTCAGCGCCTCCTGGCGATGTGTACTTGTATTGTATTTTTCCATTCGTGGGTTCGAATCCTGCACTACTCACCGATTCTTAGCTGGGACTGTCTGTTATCTAAACCTTCAGAGAGATATTCTCAAGGATAGAAGCGTTGGTTATTGACAAGATGATAGAATATCATCAGTGTACAGTCACCTGATAAATTCTGTTTATATTCTCTTATTTCCATTTATTATTCCTTCCATAGACTGTGTTCCTTTGATTTTCGTTCGGCCCGCTTAACGAGCGCACGTTCCATAATCTTTCATATGTTCCATCATCTGCCTCATAGAGTTTCCGACGTGAAAACTTGTTTCATAATGGATCGTTTGTTAACCGGGGTTGTTTCATATTGTTTCGTCGTCCTTCGCATGACTTGTTTCGCAAAGTTTCGTAGTTTGTTTCTGATTTTTTTCCAGAAAGTTTCGGACTTTGTGTGAGTTATTCCATAAAGTTTCGGACTCCGTCTGAATTGTTTCGTAGGTTCGAACACAACATTAACTGTTGAATGCATTCTCACACGTTACAGCATTCGTTTCATATAGTTACGCTCATTCCTTATACGTTCTAACATAAGGTTTTGATTTTGCGCATTCGCGCGCAGACATACATACATACACGTGCACGTAAACACACACACAAACACACACACACACACACACACACACACACACACACACACACACACACACACACACACACACACACACACACACACACACACACACACACACAAAGTTCCACACGACTCGGTGGCGCTGTTGGTAGAGCGCTGGACTGGGAAGTACGGTGGTGCTCGCAGTACCCAGTTCGAATCCTGCCCAGGGCCAAATTATTTCGGTATCGCTGTGTTTGGGTCGTTACTCTGACTCTCGTGGGCGGGGAGTTGGGTGTGTGTGTGTGTGAAATGTCATAGCATTACCCATACATCGGTCATACGAGCTCTGAGCTCTCCTCCGGGAGGGAAATAGCTGTCGATCACTAGTCCAACACATGATCTAAAGACTAAGGTGAATACACACACACACACACACACACACACACACACACACACACACACACACACACACACACACACACACACACACACACACACACACACACACACACACACACACACACATATATATATATATACATATATATATATATATATATATAATTTATATATATTACGAACTTCCTTGTTGAAAGTGGCAGACATGTTTTTAAGTGGATTTTTACTAAGATGCTCATATGTATCCGTGTCATTTAGAAGGGCTATGGCTTTATGTAACTATCATATATATATATATATATATATATATACATATATATATATATATGTATATATATATACATAAATATATAATATATATATACATATATATAGATTTGTATATATATATATACATATATATATATATATATATATATTGTATATATGTATACACAAACCTGAAGTAAATCGCTAGTAACAGCAAGTATCATACAAATAATTTCCGAGAGTCATTCCAGGAACAGAACCGAGGTCTCGCATGATATGAGGTATTTGTTTAGCATCAAGCCAGACCTCAGTTCGAGTCTCAGAATGACTGTCGGAAATTATTGGAATATATATATATATATATATATATATATATATATATATATATATATATATATATATATATATATTTATATACACACACACACACACACACACACACACACACACACATATATATATATATATATATATATATATATACATATATATATATATATATATGTATATATATATATATATATGTATATGTATACAATGCTCGTCACGGCATTATGCAGGCCACCCACACACATCAAAGCACAAACACATACCGTGGAAATATATTCACAGACTTGCGAAGGTTTTAATACTTGGTGCTGCCTCCCTTACACTTCACCACGTCCCTCAGTCATTAAAAAAAAAAAAAAAAAAAAAAAAAAAATCCTGAAGGTCTGGCCCTAGCCAGCGAACCCCGGTATTCCAACGTAGCCACCTTGTGCACGAATACAGATGTAAAAAAGGAAACTGTGAAACCCTTAATGAAAAGTACATAGGGTCGAGTACAACAAAACTATCAAGACGCCACACCCT
>NC_134786.1:1661594-1666594 GCF_046742065.1 Oratosquilla oratoria
GGCATTTCATCTCAAACACATTCAAACTCCTCCTCACTTACTCTCTTATGTTCCATGTTTTCTGCCCCATACAGTGCTGTTGGAATAATCACTCCTTTATATAATCTCCTCTTAGTATTCATTGCCAAATATCTATTTCTCATTATATATTTCTATTTCCCAAAGGAATTTACTTGCTTCTCTCAATCTACATTCTACCTCCACCCCCTCCTTTTCCCACCACATTCGCACCCAAATATCTAAAGCTATCCACTTCCTCCAGTCTTTCTTCTTTATATTCATTTCCAAGTTGCTGCCATATTCTCTCCCCTTGTACATCTCATCACCTTTCTTTTGCCTACAGGAATAATGACAATACCCAGAGGAATAATATTAATAACAACAATTAATGATTAATAATAATAATAACAACAATTGATAAATACATACATACCATACATATACCAAGGCCTTTTCCCCCTTCCAAGGGAGGTAGCCAAAAAGGGAAAGGCATAAAAACACTCCCACCCCATTCAACCATAAATAAACACCACACCCCACCCACCCTTCCTCTCATCTGAGCACCTCCTGGATGACGGTGAATAATAATAAATAATAATAATAATAATAATAATAATGATAATAATGATGATAATGATGATAATGATAATGATAATAATAATGATAATGATAATAATGATAATAATAATGATGATGATGATGATGATTGATGATGATAATGATTGATGATGATAATGATTGATGATGATGATAATTGATGATAATGATGATGATAATAATAATAATAATAATAATAATAATAATAATAATAATACAGTAATAATAATAATTAAATAACTTAATAATAATACATAGTAAAGTAATATCTATGTATTCAATAATAATAATAATAATTATAATAATAATAATAATAATAAAAAATAATGAACAAATAATAATAATAATGAATAATAATAATAATGAATGAATGAATAGATAATGAATGAATGAATGAATGAATAATGAATGAATGAATGAATGACTGAATGAATGAATGAATGAACGAACGAATAATAATAATGCACGAATAATAAATGAATTAATCAATGACAACTTACTATCTAGCTAGCATACTAAAGACCTGCCCAAGTATCTATGTATTCAAGTGTCTTATTAGATAAATAAATAAATAAATAAAAATGAACAAATAAATGTATGGTCGAATAAATAAATGAATGAATGAATGAATGAATGAATGAATGAATGAATGAATGAATGAACGAATGAATGAATGAATGAATGAATGAATGAATGAATGAAAGAACGAACGAACGAACGATCAAATAATAGATAAATGGATGGATGATATGAATATGAATGAATAATTGAATGAATAATGAATGAATGAATGAATGAATAATTATGAATGATAGATAGATAAATAAGTAGACAATAAACAAACAAATATGTAATAAAAGTAAATAGATATATAAATAAATTAATAAATTAGGTGCTCTGATCAGTATCATTCAGTTCATGTATAGCCAGGGCACGTGGCAGTCACAGATGGAATTTCACTTATAAGTACTACACTGGTTGAACTCTTTTTTTTTTTACGATCAAGCAGTAAACGATTTATTTTGCGTTTAATAGTTTTGTTTACGAGTTGGACTGCGAGATCGTAAATAACTCGCTTACCTCGTAAATTTACAATTTACAGATTTGCCTCCTATAGCTTATGGATAAATGTCAGTTATTGTAGTACTTAGGAGTGGAAGCAGCTGTTCATATAAAGTCTACGAAATGTTTTTTTTTTCTTCTTCTTTTGATAGAATGTTTGGAAAAGAATATTTTCGAAAAGAGTATTTTTGAAAAGAGTATTTTTGATATACGTACCGAAAACGAAAGAGTTGTTCATGACTTCTGTGTTCAAATGCATTTTTTGTTACTTAATATAATAAAAAATAATACCCTAGATGTCTCCCTCCTTCCTCCTCTTCCTCCCCCTCCTCTTCCACCTCTTCCTCCTCCTCCTCCTCCTCCTCCTCCTCCTCCTCCTCCTTTACCTCCAAATTTTAATTATCTCATTCTTCAACACTCCTTCCTTCCATTTCTCCAAAACATCTCACTTCCTCCAACACTCCAACATTTCTCCTCCAACTTCTATTCCTTATTTTCCTCCTATAATCTCCCTCCCTCCCCCTCCAACAATTCCCTCCAACAGTACCTCTCGTCTCCGACAAATGTGAAAACCAATTTTGATGACGTAGAGAAAAAGGAGAAGGAGGAGGGGGAGGGGAGGAGGGGAATGGGAAGGAGGGAGGAAGGGGGGAGACAAGGGGAGGCTGGAGGAGTGAATATAGGATGGGAGGGTGGTTGGTGGGTGGGTAGTGTAAGGTGGTGGTCAATAGTAAGTCCCTTTCTACTTTGAACGTCTTCATCAAAGAGAAAATGAATCAACTCTTAAGTTTTGATGGACGGGGAAAGTAGATTATGAGTAGATTATCCCTCAATTTTGGGCTCTTCTTCATATCTACTTCCATTATCTACTCAGAAGAAACTTTCCATTATCTACTAACAAGAAACTTTCTAAATCTGTTCTCCTAATCAGTTTGGGAAATTTGCTCCTTCGAAGTATAAGACTTTTATTCCATGCGTTACACACGTGTGAGTAGATATGACTACATGAGAACACACACACACACACACACACACACACACACACACACACACACACACACACACACACACACACACACACACACACACACACACACACACACACACACACACACACACACACACACACACACACACACACCACACACACACACACACACACACACACACACACTCACACACACACACACACACACACACACACACACACACACACACACACACACACACACACACACACACACACACACACACACACACACACACACACACACAAACATTGTGGCGCAGTGGTACAGTTTCTGGCTACCAATACGGCAGTCCGGGTTCGAATCTATCATAGGGGTGAAATAATTTCAGTATCGCTGCGCTGCAGGTCGTTACTCCAACTCTCATGGGCGGGGAGTTGGGGGCGTGCGTGCGTGTAAGGTCACAGCATTACCCATAGATCGGTCATATACGAGGTCTGAGCTTTCTTTCGGGAGGGAAATAGATGTCGATCACGAGTCCAACATGTGATCCCTAGATTTTCTTTTAAATTAGATATACCTATGAGGTGTAGCTAGATACTATAATGGTTATCCAACACTTTGGTAATTACTCTCCAAAGAAGTCCATTTAGTAATAAAGTCTTTTTTTTTTTCTCAGACCAACATGACCATCAGGTTATTGGCTCAACAAAATATCCCAATTTCACATTTCATTTTCCCCAAATTAGGGAAAGGTTTGATAATGCTATTGATATCGTATTTGTTTTATTGGATTTTCAATAAAGCAATATGTTCATACTATGCAGATTTCCTGCTGAACGTCTAGTTGAAATAAGCCCAATTTATTCCTAAAAGAGAGAGAGAGAGAGAGAGAGAGAGAGAGAGAGAGAGAGAGAGAGAGAGAGAGAGAGAGAGAGAGAGAGAGAGAGAGAGAGAGAGAGAGAGAGAGAGAGAGAGAGAGAGAGAGAGAGAGAGAGAGAGAGGAGGAGAGAAAAGGGAAGAAAGAGACAGAGAAGAGAGAGAGAGGGGGGCAGAGAGAGAGAGAGAGAGAGAGAGAGAGAGAGAGAGAGAGAGAGAGAGAGAGAGAGAGAGAGAGAGAGAGAGAGACAGAAAGATGAGAGAGAAAGAGAGAGAGAGAGAGAGAGAGAGAGAGAGAGAGAGAGAGAGAGAGAGAGAGAGAGAGAGAGAGAGAGAGAGAGAGAGAGAGAGAGAGAGAGAGAGAGAGAGAGAGAGAGAGAGAGAGAGAGAGAGAGAGAGAGAGAGAGAGAGAGAGAGAGAGAGAGAGAGAGAGAGAAATAAACGAAAATCATTACATGCTCGAAATACACATTTTCTTCTGAGGCTTTCCTTCCCCTCAGCGCCATCATTGCAGCTCGTGCCATTATTACAGAAAATCTGTAATCGTCATCATTATTACAATTCCGATAACATTTATTACCGAAGAGTCCCTTGTACGCGCTTCGAAGACGGTGTCCCCCTCCCTCCTCTCCCCTCCCTCCTCTCCCCTCCCCCTCCCCCTCCCCTCCCCTCCCCTCCTCTCCTTTTTTTTTTTTTTTTTTTTTTTTTTTTTTTTTTTTTTTTTTTTTTTTTTTTTTTTTTTTTGTCATGTCTCGTGGTCAGGCGAGCGTGAGGGCCGAAGAACATCGCGCGAAGTCGAAGAGAAGAAGACGAAGTCGATCTTCTTCCTGAGGCCATCGAAGGCCTCAAAGCCTTACCGCGTCTCTGCTTGAATAGTTCGCTTTCAGGAGAGGTCAAGACAGTTCAGGCTGACGAGTGGGTGGATTGCGAAGGTGGAGGGTGTTGGTGGAGTGTGGGTTGTGTGTGGATGGGCGGGTGGGCGTGTAGAGGAGGCTATCACACTGGACTATTTTTCCTGCAATCTCCGATTAATCGGCGATACCGCCCACCTTCAGAACTTTTCCAACCGCAAATTAATTACGACAAACTATTTTGTTTTCTCAACAAAAATACATAGAATGTTGTTTGATATTCTAGAAGAAAATTATATTCTTCTAACATATTAAATTCTTTCCCAAAAGTTGTGGTCTGTAAATTTGCTTCGACAGTCTGAGAAAAACTAGCCCATTATGATAGTGCCTTAAGTGGATGTGAGAGTGTATTGATACTTTCTTGGATGAGACCGACGAAGTAGACTGGGATGGATGAGGATGGATTAGGATGGATGAGTGGTATATTTCATAAGAAATAACTAGCGCTTCTTTCCATAAGGGCATTATTTCACAGAAGAGGAAAAAATAAATGATTTATAACCGTAGTTGCAGACCAGAGGGACAGTGAAATAAGAATATAAAAAGTCATCATATTCATAGTATAAAAACATCATGTGGGACT
>NC_134786.1:1674094-1679094 GCF_046742065.1 Oratosquilla oratoria
TCAATATCAATACCAGTAACAAACGACTACGAAACCATCTCCAACCTCAGCTGCAATTATAATCTTAATAACAACTGCAAACCTCGAATTCTAACACCTTTAGAGCTGATATCATACAAACCTAACACCAACAGTAACCCAAACACTAAACCTCAACCTTTATCCTAAACCCAATTGTTCCATTCCTCAACTGCAACCTAAATCCAACCCCAGCTTACCTCAACCAAAGTCACAACCCCAACGCCAACCCCAACCCTAACCCCAGCTCCAACATCCTAATTTTTTGTGTGCATGTGATTCACCTTGGTCTTTGGATCACGTGTTGGACTCGTGATCGACAGCTATTTCCCTCCCGAAAGATCTCAGAGCTCATATGACCGATCTATGGGTATGCTATGAATTTACACACACACACACACAACTCCCCACCCACGAGAGTTGGAATAACGGCTCGAAGCGCAGCGATACTAAAATAATTTCAACCCTGGGCGGGATTCGAACCATGTACCGCCGTACCGCCATACTGACAGTCTGGGATTCTACCAACCGCGCCACCGAGTCGATGTGTGTTTGTGTGTGTGTGTGTGAGTGTGTGTGTGTGTGTGTGTGTGTGTGTGTGTGTGTGTGTGTGTGTGTGTGTGTGTGTGTGTGTGTGTTTGTGAAATTATTCTGTTCCCTTTCCTATTCTCCCTGCATTTCATACTCACACTTTTATATTTCAAAGAAACCCTCTGCTGCATCTCTAAAACATTTTTCAACTCTTGGTTTTTTAGCACTTTTACCTTTCCGAATGATTTACTTCTCATGACCAATGTTTCTCTTTCTGTTCTCTGACCTCCGTCTTTTATCGATGAGTTCATCTCGCTCAGCTTTCTCTATTATTTCGCCCCTTCTGGTTTTAATCCGTAGAGTACATTATTTTCATTTGACCATTTGTTACTTTGGGATATTTGTTCTTTCTGTTGCCTTTCCTAAGTCATACTTCCCCGGCTGATTAATTTGTGATATCCAATAAATCACAGTCTGTAACCTCGATGTTGTTTTCGTTATTACTTAGAGCTTCAAATCTATTTTAAATCTTTTTTTTTTAATTCCTTTTTGTTATCCTATATTTCAGCTATGCTTATACTTTATTTTAGCCTGGTTTGTTTCTTTCAGTTCTGAAACTGAATTTACTATTTGTTTTTGTTTTGTTATCATTTGTCTGTTTGATTTTCATTTATTATTAGTTATATTTAGATTTGTTATTATTTACTATTTACCTTTTGTTTATTATTTAACTATACCTATGCATTTATTTATGTATTTTATTTGTTATTTACATTATTATAGTTTTTATTTATTATTTTATTATTATTATGATTTTTTCGCATCCGACCTAGATATGGACCAAAAGGTCTCCTGTCGGCATGCTCCGCCTTTGTAATCCTTTTTGTAATCCCACCAGTTTACTTAAATCAGTAACATTACGAGCGTACTATCGATGTTTCTTTCATACCTTAACATCAAATCTGTTTAATTCTCTAAACATACTTAAGTCAGTTTATGACATACATAATTTTGGAAGAAAGTGGTAATTATTCTCGCGTTCTCTAACATTAAAAATTAAGTAGCTTCTTGCTTCTATCATTACCTATTGTAAACTCCCTCCAAACTCTCCAATACATGATCCACGACTTATGTTGGCATTGAAGTCTTCGACCACCAAAATGTCTTTTGAAGAATTAAAAAAATAACTGAATGGGTGTAGGGAAGGATGGATTAACTTACTAACAAATGGGGAGTCCAGGACATCTTGTCCAGGGTCAAATGTTCAACTCCTAGGTGCCTACCATTTATTTAATACTATCTTTCATTCATTTGTTATCATTTATCTGTTTGTTTATTACTATTTACTAATTCTAATTTATTATTATTTATCTGTCAATTTATTTTTATTTACTATTTACCTGTATGTTTATTACTTAAATATACCTATTTATTATTATCTATATTATAATTCTTTATTTATACATTTATCTATTTATTTATCATTATTATAATTTTTTCACATCCGACCTAGTTATGGACCAAAAGGTCTCTTGTCGGCATACTACTCCTTTGTAATCCTTTGTAATCCTTTGTAGCTTTGCCAAGGGCCTTCTTACCGCGAATATACAGGTGTGGTCCATATCTAACGCTAAGTTCTCTCAAGAAGTCCATGGTGGTCGCAACGTTAGAACAATAAATGGTTCCCAATCCATCTTTGTTTGCCTACCCCACTTACACTATTGAACTAATACATACATATACCAAAGGCTTTTTTCCTCATTATAAGGGAAAAAGCCCCCCCCACCCAAAAAAAGGACTTAAATCCACTCCCACCCATTTCATTCCTATCACACTCCACTCCCCTCCACCCTCTTCCCTCCTTCTCATACTCCACTCCCCTCCAGCCTCTTCCCTCCCTCTCATCTTGAACTGCAATGGACTAATACAGTCGGTTTGTGCAAGTCATCTCTTGTGACAGCACCACATATGAATATCTTTCCTCGATTCTCGTGTTATGTTTAAATTCTCTTTCAATTCTATTAGTGGCATAGAGACAGACGAGGAGGTAATGAATGAATAAATGAATAAATTAATAAGTAAACAAATTAATAAACAAATAAATAATTACATAAAAAGTCAACAAGTGAATGAGTAAATACGTAATTGAATAAATAGATAATAGATGGATAAATAAACAAACTGGTAGTTAAATGAATATATAAATATATAAATAAATAGATAATTAGATATATGAATAAATTAATAAATGAATAAATAGATGTATAGATTGATAGATAAACAAATGAACAAATCAATAAATGAAATACTAGATAAATCAATAAATAAAATATATAGATAACTGAACAAATGAATGAATGTACAAATACACAAACAAAATAAATAAAACAAATAAATAAATAAATAAACTAAGACATAGATTAAAAAGAAAAAGAAATGACAGGCGCCTAGTATATTGCACGACTACTCAACGAAGTGTATCTCGATAAAAAAAAAAAAAAAAAACTCGATTTCAAAGCGTTGGTCAACAAGCGAAAGAGTCCATTGAAGTCGACCGTTGATTGGTAGCTTAACGGCCGTTCTGGCCAATAATCATCGAGTATTAAGGATCCCTTTGTCCTTTATTAATTCTCCTTTTTTTATGCATACGCAATGGTTGGCTGAGTGGAATCTAACTGAATATGGTTTTTACCACCGTGGCTTTGCTGCGTATAGACTTTTGGGTTTGTTGCGGAATTTCGATGCATTCAGTATTCACAAAGAATTTTTTCAACGAATGAATTAATAAATAAATCAATCAGTGAATAAATCAATAGGTTAATGAGTAGATAAGTAAATAGATAAATAAATAAATAAATAAATAAATAAATGAATAAATAGATATAAATAAATAGGTAAATAGATAAATAAATAAAAAACAATAGATAAATAAACAAATCAATATAAAACGAACAAACAAAGTAGCAAATATATGAATTGATGAATAGATGAATTTATGAAATATGTGTATATTATTCCATGTATAAATTATTTACAAGAGTCTGTATAAATTAAGTTTTCATGAATCCTATATGCATGACCACTATTGTGCAAAGCATATTCTTTATGGAAAGTCCCCCCGTGGAAAAAATAATGATGGTGAAAATCATGATGATGATGATGATGATGATGATGATGATGATGATGATGATGATGATGATGATGATGGTGATGGTGATGGTGATGATGATGATGATGATGATATATGATGATGATGATGATGATGATGATGATGATGATGATGATGATGATGATGATGATGATAAAAATAATAACAATAATAATGATAATGATGATGATGATGATGATGATGATGATGATGATGATGATGATGATGATGATGATGATGATGATGATGATGATGATGATGATGATAATAATAATGATAATAATAATAATGATAATAATAATAATGATAATAATAATAATAATAATAATAATAATAATAATAATAATAATAATAATAATAATAATAATAATAATAATAATAATAATAATAATAATAATAATGATAATGATAATAATAATAATAATAATAATAATAATAAAATAATAATAATAATAATAATAATAATAATAATAATAATAATGACATTGATAATACTAATGATAATGATAATGGTGATGATGGTGATGTCAACTATTTTGGTACAACCACGGTTTAAATATTTCAATATGGTTAACGTCAGATAATTTGATTAATTTCAAGGCAAGATAACTACCCCATGCATTTACCCATTCTTCTTACTTATCTTTGCCCCCACAATTTTCTTACCTTCTTCCCTTTATCACATTTTCCTTTCCCAAATTCATTTCCCTAATCTTCTTTCCTCCTCCACTTTATCTAAACTTTTTCTCTCTCTTTTTCTCTTTTTCTCTCTTCTTGATATGCTATGAATTCTTTTATTTTTCTTGCTTAATCTCAAGTCTCTTTAATTTCCTATATTATTATTCCTCTCTTTTTTCTTCTCTTATTCTCTTCCATCGTTTTCCATTATCTCTTTTTCCTTTCATTCAATCCACTTATTTTTATCATTATCTTCCGTTCATTAGATCCGAATTGGTCTTTTATTCCACCCTTCCACATCTTTCCCGAGAGGGAGGTCTGTGGACTTTCCTCTTCCATCCTTGGGTTATGTTTGTGCCAACAATTACGAAATATTATTTACATTGGCCCCTTCATTGCTCCTTAAGTACTATGGGGAGATTCAATAAGAAATCTTGGTATCATTTTTGTGTTATGTCTGTACCATCCGATTGTGGTTCCGAATTTTCCTTTACAGTGATCTTTCTTTGTTCACTCTTCCTGGAAGTTCCGGAAGAACTCTTGCTATCATTCTTCAGTTATGCCTGTACCGATTGTAGTTCCGAATTTTCCTTTATAGTGATCTTTTTTTGTTCCCTCCTCCTGG
>NC_134786.1:1691594-1694094 GCF_046742065.1 Oratosquilla oratoria
AGAAGCTTAAGTGATTTTTTTTTTTCTCGACTGGAGCGGTTTTTTTCTTTAAGAAAAACTAAGGGACCCCAAGAACCGGGAGGTTTTCTGGGTCATGAGCATACGTGGAGCGTTGGTTTCGGTTGGTTGAACCTGGATTTGTATCTAGAAGCTTAAATGATTTTTTTTTTCGACTGGAGCGGTTTTGTTCTTTAAGAAAAACTAAAAGACACAAAGAACCGGAGACTACTCATCAAGTGTTGCCTTTGGCTATATAATGTAATCTTAACAATGGAGTTAGGAAGGTGTGAACATTACCAAACATGCCAATGAAATATCTTGGTGTTAGCCATAATAAAACAAGAAGTAATTCTTGTATGGAAAAGAATAACTAAAATTTATTTAGTTAAATCCTTTAACAATGCAGGGTTATATCTAGCATCTGGTGGCAGTCGAAAAAGTCCCACTTACTTTAGCCTGACCAACGTATCCGTAGGATTTGCATGTAAAATAGATAGGTAAATATATATATCAATAAATAAACAAAAAACAAATAGATAAACGAAAAAATACATATGTATGAGGGGGAACTACACTGCTTAGATAATTTGAGACCATCAGTGGTAATTACGTCGAGATCCTTTTCACTATCCACGTTTGTTAACAAATTTCCAAATAATTTGTAAACGTACATATTGTTAATTTTACCTATGTACCTAACCTTACATTTACCTGTGTTAGATTTCATTACCGACTTTTAGATCATTGCTGTAGTTTATATAAATCTTTTTCTGTTCCATTTACTAATCTATTGTTTATTTATCTATCAATTCACTTATTCATTTATCGATTTATTTTTTGCTTTATCGCTGACAAAATCACTGTGAGGTCTGTTCTGCCAAATTTTTGTGTGATTTGTGAATTTACAGATTGTATATACTTTATATATTTCCCTAATCTTATTTACCTTATTATAATATACATGACTAGAGCTATACACGTAAGGTCCCGTCCCTATTTTTCTTTGATCGAACTTAAACTTTTGTCAAGAGCGTTCGTTTGAGTAAAAATGACTTCGGTTAAAATCTTTTATTTTTCGAATCTCCATAAGTCAAATCACCTTTACGTCATATATTGGGAAGCTGAATGACTACCTAAGAGAAGTTAAAACTATACAAATACTAGACACATTATGGATTGTAGACTAAGGGAAGTCTAGAATACTGTCACCGAAGTCGTCTTCCAGCTTTTCAAATTCAAAACATTTGGCGAGAATCGTGACAGTGTGACGGGGTAAGGTTTAGTTATGAAACTGTCTGGTTTTGTCTGACCACTATCTCTCCTTCTATGTTTCTCCCCTTCTCCTCCTCCTCACTCCTCCTCCTCCTCCTCCTCCTCCTCCGCCTCCTCCTCCTCCTCCTCCTCCTCCTCCTTCACGTCTCTGTCCTCCTACTCGTCCCTCTTCTCCTTTTCCTCCTCCTCCTCTTCGTCTTCCTCGTCCTCAACTTCGCCCCCCTTCTCCTCCTCCTCCTTCTTCTCTTCTTCCTCCTTCTCCGACTCCTGTTCCTCCTCCTCCTCGTCCCCTTCTCTTCCTCCTCGTCCTCCTCCTTTGCCTCCTCCTCTTTCTCCCCTTCTTCAATTTCTTCTCCCTCTTGCTTCTTCTCTCCTTTATTCCTTTTCCTTAGTCCACCTTCTTCTCCTATTTCTTTTCCTCTTCCCTTTCTCTTCCTCCCTTTATTTTCCCTTTCCTTTCTTCCCCTTCCCTTTTCATCTTCGCTTGTCTCCTTCTCTTTTGTTGTGTCCTTTCCATCTCTCTCCCTCTTCTTCTTTTCTTCTCCTTTCTCCTCCTCAATCGCATCAATCCTTTATTCTCCCACTCCATTTCCACCATCTCTTTCTTCCCTTCTTCCATTTCCTTTCTCCTCTGTTCTCTTCCTTTTCTTCTTACCTTTGTCATTCCCCTCCTTTATCCTTTCATCCCTATTCTTCTCTTACGTTCTACTTCTTCCTTTCTCTTCCTTTTCCTCCTATTCCTTACTATGACATTCTTCCCTTAAAGCTTTCACCTTTTTCCCTTTTCCTCCTCTTTCTCTTCCCTTCTCCTCCTTTCTCCTTTTCCCCATCCCCTCTTCTTCCTTTCCCTCCCCATTTTCCCTTCCTTAATCCCCTCCCTTCCCCTCCCCCTTCCCCTCCCCTCCCCTCCCCCGTTCCTCCCTTCCCCTCCCCCTCCCCTCCCTTCACTTTCTCCTTCTTCCACTTCGTCTTCTTTTCCCTTTATCCCCCCTCCCCCTCCCCCTCCCCCTCCCCCTTCTCCTCCCCCTCCCCCTCTTTCTTCCCACTTTATCTTTTTCCCTCCCTTCCCCCATCCCCACCCCCTTTCTTATATTTCCCCCCTCCTTTCCTACCCCTCCCCTTCTTTCTTCCCTTCCCCTCTATTCATCATATTGGACACATTGAACCTACTATCAATACAATCGAGAGCCCATATGTGATCTGATCCTATCTAGATCATACCCAGAAG
>NC_134786.1:1711594-1714094 GCF_046742065.1 Oratosquilla oratoria
CCCCTCCCCTCCCTTCTCCTCCCCTCCCCTCCCCTCCCTTCCCTTCCACCCTATTAAATCTCATCCTCTCCCATGTACCGTAACCTACCCAATCCTATTCCACTCAATCCAACCGATTCCCATCCCATCCCATCCCATCCCATCCCATCCCATCCCATCCCATCCCATCCCATCCCATCCCATCCCATCCCATCCCATCCCAATCTTCCCCGTCCCCTTCCCGTCCCCTCCCATAGCCTCCCATTTCTTTGAGGGAAATCCCACCCGTCCCTTTCTGTCTCTTCCATCCCAGGTCGTCCCGTCTATTCATATCCTGTTTATTCCCTCCCTATCTCTTTCGCTTCCCTTTACCTTTTCTTCACTTTCCTTCCCTTTCCTTCCCCTTCCCCTCCCTTCCCTTCCCTCTCTCTCCCTTCCCCTCCCTTCCCCTCCCTTCACCTCCCCTCCCCTTCCCTTCCCCTCCCTTTCCTCTCTCTTCCCTTCCCTTCCCTCTCTCTCCCCCTCCCTTCCCCTCCCTTCCCTTCCCTCTCTCTCTCCCCTTCCCTTCCCCTTCCCTTCCTTCTCTCTCCCCTTCCCTTCCCCTTCCCTTCCCCTCCCCTTCCCTTCCTTACCCTTCCCTTCCATTCCCTCCCCTCCCTTTCCCTTACTCCCCCTTCTTTCCCATTTCTTCGTTCCCTCCCTTTCCATCCCATTCCAACCCATTTTTTCCGATTTTTTTTAAATTATTTAATTTCTCATTTTCATTTACATTAATAACACTCACTCTTACATAGGCTTCCTCCCTTCCCTTCCACTCTCTTCGTTTTCCCTCTTCTTCTCTCTCTTTCTCTTCTTCTTTCTTTTCCTATTTTCCTTCCTCCCTCCTTCTTTTCTTCTTCTCTCCTTCCTTTCCCTCCCTCCATCCCTCCCTCCCTCTCTTTCACTTCTTTCCTCTTTTTCTTCCTTCTTTCCCTCCTTCTTTCCCTCCTCTTCCCTCCTTCGTTCCTCCCTTCCTCTCCTTTCTCTTCCTCCCTCTTTACCTTCATCCCTCTTCCACTCCCTCCCTCCTTCTCTTTTCCTCACTTCCTTCCTCCCTCCCCTCTCCTCTCTCCCCTTCCTCTTCCTTCCTCTTTACCTTCCTCCCTCTTCCACTCCCTCTCTCCTTCTCTTTTCCTTCCTCTCCTCTCTCTCCCCCCTCTTACCTCCCTCCCTCTTCTACTCCCTCTTTCACTCTCTTTTCTTCCCTTCTTTCCTCCTTCCTTCTCCTCTCTCCCCTTCCTCTTCCCCCCCTTGTTCTTTCCTCCCTCTCCTCTCTCCCCTTCCTCTTTACCTCCCTCCCTCTCCTCTCTCCCTTTCCTCTTTACCTCCCTCTCCTCTCTCCCCTTCCTCTTCCCTCCCCTCGCTCTTCCCTCCCTCACCTCTCTCCTCCCTCTTTACCTCCTTCCCTCTTCTACTCCCTCTTTTACTCCCTTTTCCTCCCTTCTTTCCTCCCTCCCTCTCCTCTCTCCCCTTCCTCTTCCCTTCCTTCGTTCCTCCCTTCCTCTCCTTTCTCTTCCTTTCTATTTCCTTCCCTCCCTCTTCCACTCCCTCCCTCACTCCTTTTTCCTCCCTTCTTTCCTCCTTCTCTCCCTCTCCTCTCTCCCCTTCCTGTTTACCTCCCTCCCTCTTCCGCTCCCTCCCTCCCTCCCTCCCTTTTCCTCCCTTCTTTCCTCCCTCCCTCATCTCTCTTTCTCTAATAAAATTTTATTGCATTGTCAACAGCTTTCCGTTCATTCTCTTTTTTCTCTGTTTTTTGTTTTGTTTTTGTTTTTCTTTTTATTTCATCATTGACACTTTCCCCCTTGCTGTGCTATCTCTCCTATCATTTTCTTCTTCCCTTCTTCCTCCCGTCCCTCTTACTCCTCCAGCCTTCCTCTCCTTCTTCTTCCTCTTCTTCTTCACCAGTTTTATAAGACAAATGCTCCGTTTCCATTAAGATCTTTTGATTTAACTTTCCTTCTTATTCTTCCCCAATTACTAGAAACTCTCTTGCCTCCTTTACCTTTCATAATAAGCAACTTCCTTCTCCCTCACTCCCTCCTTACCTCCCTCCCTTCCTCCTTCCCTTCCTCCCTCCCTTCCCCTCCCCCATCTTCCTCTTCCCCCTTCCCCCCCTCTCCTTCTTTTTCTTCTTAACCTTGTTATAGCAGTCGAAAACTTCCACTATCCTTTCATTGTCCCTTCTATTATCTCAGTATTCCCTCCCTTCATCCCACCCCTCACTCCGTTTATCCCTCCCTCTCTCCCTCCTTCCTTCCCTCCTTCCTTCCCTCCCTCCCTTCCTCCCTCCCCCCCTCCCTACTTCCCTCCCTCCCTTCCTCCTTCCATCCTTTCCTCCGTCCCTCTCTCTCTCCCTCCCTCCCTACCTCCTTCCTTCCCTCCCTCCTTCCCTCCCTCTCTCCCTCCCTCCCTCCCTCTCTCTTTCCTTCCCTCCCTCTCTCTCTCTCTCTCTCTCTCTCTCTCTCTCTCTCTCTCTCTCTCT
>NC_134786.1:1724094-1731594 GCF_046742065.1 Oratosquilla oratoria
TTCTCTTTTCTGAGAACTTTTTCTTTTCTTGTTTTGTTTTATCGTTTAATTTCAACTTCTGCCTTGACAGTGTAATCGGAAGCGTTATGGTCTCGCATTCGCTTTGTCATGGGTTCGAATCCCGCACTCCTCTCCTATCAACAGTGACTGTGTGTTACCTGCCCCCCCCCCAACAGTACAAGCGCATAATAGGGCAAAGGTGACGGCTTCGGCCGCAGGTACTCAGCGCCTCCTGGCGTGGGCTCTTCATTACCAATCATTATGTGTATTTACATTTATGTGAATTACGGTCTTATGTTCTCCCACATACATACATACATACATACATACATACATACACGCATACATACATACAGTACATACATGCATACACATATGCATACATACTTACATACATACACATATATGTAAGTACATACATACATACATACATACATACATACATACATACATACATACATACGTACATACACACACACATACGTACATACACACACACATACGTACACACACACACACATACGTACGTACATACATACACACACAAATGTACATACATACATACGTACATACATACACACATACATAAATCCATGCATACATATATACATACATACACATACATAAAAACAAACATACATACATACATACATACATGCATGCATACATATATACAGACATATTTATAAATACATGCATATATACATACATACATACATTTTTAGCATGTATACATGCATACAGACATACACGCATACATACATACATACATACATACATACATACATACATACATACATACATACATACATACATACGAACGTACATAAATATATACTGTATATACATATATAATATATATATATATATATATATATATATATATATATATATATATATATATACATACATTCATACATAAATACATAGCATACATACATACCTACATACATATATACATACATACATATATACACACATGCATACTTAAATACATACACGCATACATAAATACATACATATATACATACATATATACACACATGCTTACTTACATGCATACATACATGCATGCATGCATACATCATACATACATGCATCCATACATACATACATACATACATACATACATAAATACATACATACATACGTACATACATACATACATGCATGCATGCATGCATACATACATGCATACATGCATACATGCATACATACATACATGCATACATACATATATAAATACATACATCCTTACATACATACGTACGTACATACATACATACATACATACATACATACATACATACATACATACATACATACATACATACATACATACATACATACATACATACATACATACATACATACATACATTCATACATACATACATACATACATACATACATACATACATACATACATACATACATACGTACATACATACATATATTCATATACAGAGAGACAAACATATATAAAGACACAAGAAAGAAACTGAGAATATGTATCTGAAAGCGTCTAAGGATTTGTTAACAAGAATCTTGACCCTCAGAGGAACGGTTTGGGCCAGAGGGCAGATACACACAATTTCAGCTGATTGCTCTGAAGAAACACAATGTCTGTTTCAACAATTAAAAACTTCCACTTTTATTAAAAGATCTTGACAAAACGAAATCAAAGATAAAAGCAAGACCGTTTAATTGAATAGAAAATGGATTACGATCATTTCAATAATAATCGTGATATAGAATAGAGGGGTGGATATTGTAAAAAGAAAACATTCCTTTTAACGTGATTGAATTTATCTTCAATTTCAAACGAAAAAATAACATTCGGTCTTTGTTTATTGAAGGAACTCCAGGAAAACTAAATCTTGTTAATCAAATTTGTAATCTGTAGAATCTCGGGTCGGGTTACAAGTCTTAGGAAGATTTGTAGTTATGTATATCTCCTCTTCCTCCTCTTCCTCCTACTCCTCCTCCTCCTCCTCCTTCATCTCACTCCAAAGAAGTAATCTTCTTTTTCCTCTTCCTCCTCCTCTTCCTCCTCTTCCTCCTCCTCCTCCTCCTCCTCCTCCTTCATCTCACTCCAAAGAAGTAATCTTCTTTTTCCCCTTCCTCCTCCTCCTCCTCCTCCTTCATCTCACTCCAAAGAAGTAATCTTCTTTTTCCTCTTCCTCCTCCTCTTCCTCCTCCTCCTCCTTCATCTCACTCCAAAGAAGTAATCTTCTTTTTCCTCTTCCTCCTCCTCCTCCTCCTCCTCCTCCTCCTCCTCCTCCTCCTCCTCCTCCTCCTCCTCCTGCCCTCTTCCTCCTACATCTCAATCCTACAAAGTTTTCTTCCTCTTCCTCCTCCACTTTTCCTACTACTCCTTTACTCTCAACCCCCCCCCAAAAAAAAATGAATAGAAATAATAAATAAATAAAGATACTAATAAATAAATAAATGTACAAATAAATAAATAAATAAATCTTCCCTGTCACCTCAACCAACACCTCCTCCTCCTCTTCCTCCTCCTCCTCCTCCTCCTCTTCCTCCTCCTCCTCCTCCTCCTTCTTTTCCTCCTCGTCCTCCTCCACCTCTACGTACTACCTCTCGTTAAAAAAAACTCTTCTTCTTTTTTCTTCTTTTTCTTTTTTCTTCTTCTTCTTCTTCTTCTTCTTCTTCTTCTTCTTCTCTTGTTCTTCTTTTTTATCATCTAACTCCTGTTCCTCATCGTTCGTGCTTTGAAAACTCTTTAACCGGTCTTCTCGAACATTTTACTCATTAGAAATTAGAATTCTATTTAGTTTATCTACTTTACTAACCAATTCCTAGCATTAGGAAACAGAACCTTATCTGGTATCTAGTTAATCTGATTTGCTTCATTAGTTTATCTATAACATCCATTTGTATATGTATATATATATATATATATATATACATATATATATATATATATATATATATATATATATATATATGTGCGTGTATATATATATGTATATATATATGTATATATGTATATATATGTATATATATACATATATATACATATATATATATATATATATATATATATATATATATATATATATATATATATATATATATGTATGTATATATAAATATACATATATATATATATATATATATATATATATATATATATATATATATATATATATATCGCCAATGGAGTTAGTTTATAATTTCTGACAAAAGGATAGTGTACAATTTCCTAGTGTCTGCCAGTAGCTGTTATTTACCCAAGAGCTCATGATACTGTTGATGTGTTGATACAAAGTATTTATAAGAATAATTTTTGTTATAAGAAAAACTTGTGTATATGAATATATCAAACATAAACTACGAAGGATATTGTTTCATAGAACTAGCAATATGTGGTTACGGTTTGGATGTCAACAAAGGTACAGTAAATCAACAAAGAAACAAACAAATAAACAAAAACACAAAGAAATGGAAATAAGAAAAAAATGAATAATAAACAATTAGAACGAACCATAAACAAAGTCAGCCTGAATAAAAGACAAGAAAACAAAAATCACCTACATATCTATATATACATGTGTACATATAGTATACCTTGACGTACCAAATTGAGCAATAAGATATTAAAGAAAAAAATCGTAAAGAAATTACGAATAAAGGAAGGCACGAAGATATTACAATAAAGATTACTCCTTGAAAACATGAAACTAAGAAATATGAGAACTCGGAAGGAAAAATTAGACAAAATTGATGAGAGAAATCAGCGCTCAAGTGAGAAATACGAGAAAAACAAAAACTAAGAAGAGAGGAATTAAAAAGGCAATAAAATGATCAAATTAGGTTATATTAAATGTATTCCCCTTAGAAGATAGACGTGATGGTATACGAGTATATACATTTTTACATACGTGTATACATGCATACGTTATCACATACATGTAAACATACATACATACATACATACATATATACACATATATACATACATACATACATACATACATACATACATACATACATACATACATACATACATACATACATACATACATACATACATACATACATACATGCATACATACATACATACATACATGCATACATACATACATGCACACATACATACTTACATACATACATACATACATACATACATACATACATACATACATACATACATACATACATACATACATAAACACACACATACAGACACACACAATGCACGCACACACACACACACACACACACACACACACACACACACACACACACACACACACACACACACACACACACACACACACACACACACACACACACACACACACACGCACACGCACATAGATACATACATAGAGTACACTAAAATGCCTTTTTCCTCTTATAAGTGTGTTATTCCAGCCAAATCACCCACCCTGTCTCACACCACACTGCTCGGGTCAGACACAATGCAGCGAGACACAGCACCTGCACAGCAGAGCCCCTCCGCCAAAAGAGGTTTAAACTCGGGAAGAGATCTTGGACAAGGATAAAGGAGAGAGTGATTAAGGATATTTCGACGAAAATTTAGAAGTATTCCTAGATCTGTGTTGAAGATGTGAAAACAAAGACTTAAAGGAGAAATTTAAAGAATTTAGTAGAAATGACTAAAACATGATTTTATTCAGGTCAAGACAAACCATTGTGTTGCTCAATAATTATCCATTTTGTTTTATCTAATTGTTATTTATTTTTATTATACTATTATTTATCATTATTCATTCAGTTGCTACTATCTGCTTATTTTTTGTTGTTTATGCGAGTATATGTATTATTTATTATTTTTTTTTTCTTTCTTTATTTTGCATCTTTATTTATCCATTTTATTGAGTTATCTACATCTTCATTTGTTTATTTATTTATTTTTTCCGCATTCGAACTAGTTATGGAACAAAAGGGCTCCTATTGGTATACTTTTCCTTTATTATCCTTTATAATGAACTCAAAAAAATCTAGATAACCACATTATATACTGAGTTATGTGAAGATTTTTAGTCGTTTTATTCTGGCTAAATACAGACGACTTTTATTCAACCAGGAGAGTGGTTTCCCAGCAAAGGTTACTGTGTCAAGGTTGAGACAAGGATGAGGTTGGAGGATGAGGTTGGAGGGTGAGGTTGGAGGATGAGGTTGGAGGATGAGGTTGGAGGATGAGGTTGGAGGATGAGGTTGGAGGGTGAGGTTGGAGGATGAGGTTGGAGGGTGAGGTTGGAGGATGAGGTTGGAGAATTAGGTTGGAGGGTGAGGTTGGAGGATAAGGTTGGAGGGTGAGGTTGGAGCATGAAGTTGGAGGGTGAGGTTGGAGGGTGAGGTTGGAGGGTGAGGTTGGAGGGTGAGGTTGGAGGGTGAGGTTGGAGGGTGAGGTTGGAGGGTGAGGTTGGAGGGTGAGGTTGGAGGATGAGGTTGGAGGGTGAGGTTGGAGGATGAGGTTGGAGGGTGAGGTTGGAGGATGAGGTTGGAGAATTAGGTTGGAGGGTGAGGTTGGAGGGTGAGGTTGGAGGATAAGGTTGGAGGGTGAGGTTGGAGCATGAAGTTGGAGGGTGAGGTTGGAGGGTGAGGTTGGAGGATGAGGTTGGAGGGTGAGGTTGGAGGGTGAGGTTGGAGGGTGAGGTTGGAGGATGAGGTTGGAGGGTGAGGTTGGAGGATGAGGTTGGAGGATGAGGTCGGAGGGTGAGGTTGGAGAATGAGGTTGAAGGGTAAGTCTGGAGTATGAGGTTCGAGTAAGAGTATGGAAGATAAAGCTGGAGGGTGAGGCTGGAGAATAAAGGTGGAGGATGAGGTTGAAGGGTAAGGTCGGAGGATGAGGATGGAGCGTGAGGTTTGAGGATGAAATCGGAGGAGGATGTTGGAGGATGAGTTTGGAGGCAGACCTCACAGACAGGATAAGCTGGACGACTTAAATTCGGTCATCTTGGGGTGAGAAAAAAAAAAAAAAAAAATATATATATATATATATATATATATATATATGAATACACACACACACACACACACACACACACACACACACACACACACACACACACACACACACACACACACACATATATATATATATATATATATATATATATATATATATAGAGAGAGAGAGAGAGAGAGAGAGAGAGAGAGAGATACTAAATTTTTTCCTTGAGAGGAAGAACGATTACTTTAAGAACTTGATGAATTCTATGGAGGATTTTGGGAAAATCGTAGGAAAAATTCAGAGTTCCAAGGAGGACCTTCTTTTTTTCAGCAGGACGACCAGGAAGGATTGGATGATCTGAGGGAAAAGGCTGAGCTGATCCTCGAGGGAGGATGCGAACACACAGAAACAGTCAAGGATAATACGTCCCTCAGGGGAAGGAAGGACAAGGAGAAGGGCAAGAAAAAGGATAAGGACAAGGACAAGGACAATGACAATAACGTGGACAATAACAAAGACAAGGACAAGGACAAGGACAAGGACAAGGACAAGGACAAGGACAAGGACAAGGACAAGGACAAGGACAAGGACAAGGACATGGACATGGAAAAGGACTAGGGCAAGGATAAAGACAAGGACAAGGACAAGGACAAGGACAAGGACAATGATAAGGATAAGGATAAAAATAAGGATAAGGATAAGGATAAGGATAAGGATAAGGATAAGGATAAGGATAAGGATAAGGATAAGGATAAGGATAAAAAAGAAAAAAGAGAGAGAAAAGAAAGAAAGAGAGAGAGAGAGAGAGAGAGAGAGAGAGAGAGAGAGAGAGAGAGAGAGAGAGAGAGAGAGAGAGAGAGAGAGAGAGAGAGAGAAAGAAAGAGAGAGAGAGAGAGAGAGAGAGAGAGAGAGAGAGAGAGAGAGAGAGAGAGAGAGAGAGAGAGAGAGAGAGAGAGAGAGGAAGAGAGAGAGAGAGAGAGAGAAGAACGAGTAGGTGTTAAGACAAAGGAGTGTGAGTAGGAGTGATAGTAAAAGTGCGAGATGGAGTGCGATTGAGAATGAGAGTAGAAGTGAGAGGGAGTGAGAGGGGAAATTAGTGAGAGTGAGTAAGGCTGACTGAAGGTATGAGTAAGAATTGCAGTGAGAATGAAAGGGAGAGTTAGAGTGAGAGTGAGTGAGAGTGAACCTCTTTGTTGATGAGAGTAGGCGAATTGAAGTTAGAGACGGAGTGTAGTTAGATTTAGAGGATGGAGTTGGAGCCGGAGTTGGAGTTGGAGTTGGAATTGGAGTTGGAGTTGGAGTTGGAGTTGGAGTTGGAGTTGGAGTTGGAGTTGGAGTTGGAGTTGGAGTTGGAGTTGGAGTTGGAGTTGGAGCTGGAGTTGGAGATGAAGTTGGAGCTGGAGTTGGAGTTGGTGTTGGTGTTGGAGATGGAGTTGGAGTTGGTGTTGGAGATGGTGTTGGTGTTGGAGTTGGATTTGGAGTTGGTGTTGGAGATGGGGTTGGAGATGGAGTTGGATTTGGAGCCGGAGTTGGAGTTGAAGTTAAAGTTGGAGT
>NC_134786.1:1746594-1754094 GCF_046742065.1 Oratosquilla oratoria
ACGCTTTTCTCTAACGGACAGTTTTAAAAACCAGGCCACTGACATTACGAAGCACTTGACTGTAAGTGACAAATCTTTGAGGTCCCTTTATTCTGTGCATTTTGACCGTGGATCTCCCTTTAATGTGGCTTTTGATAACCTTGGTGGGATTTGGGCTTTTGTGAGTCTCGGCTCAGTGTTTAACGAACTCTGCAGGTGCCTAGCTGCCCGTTTAGATCTATCTATCTATATATCAAAAGGTCTCTTCCTTCTTATAAAGTAGATAGACACGCGTGTTTCTATGAAGGCATATACAGTATAATCTTAGATGTATACAGATGTCAAGAATTATTATGAAATATCTTATTATTTAGATACAGATATTAATGTGGTAACAATAAAAGGACCCGGAAGTTTTATTTTTAGATGTTGAATTTGTTCCATATCAAAATGTATAGATAAGTACAAACGCAGACATGCGTGTATATATGCACACACTCATACACAAATAATACACAAAATACACACACGCACACACACGCGCACACAGACAGACACACACACACACACACACACACACACACACACACACACACACACACACACACACACACACACACACACACACACACATTGCAGTGTGTGTGCGTGTAAGGTCATATATGAGCTCTGAGCTCTCTTCCGGAGGGAAATAGCTATCGATCACGTGTCCAACACGTGATCCAAGACCATGGTGAATCACACACACACACACACACACACACACACACACACACACACACACACACACACACACACACACACACACACACACACACACACACACAGACACACAGACACACACACACAGACACACAGACACACACAGACGCACACACACACACATAAACACACACACAGACACACACACACACACATACACACACACACACACACACACACACACACACACACACACACACACACACACACACACACACACACACACACACACACACACACACACACACACATACACACACACACACACACACACACACACGCACACACACACACATACACACACAAGTACACACACATGCATATACACTCAGGCACATACACATGACGAGCATAAACAGATACACAAACACACATAGAAATATATTATACACACACACTAAAACGTACACAAATATGCACACGAAGTTACACCGTGGGTTACCAGTGACTTCCATTTGCTTCAGCGTTCATAAAGACATACATTAAAGCCAAGTCAAGCGCCTCCCACCGTGTACCCTCTTTAATGTATTCTTAAACTAATGCAAATGATATTATACTTCCTTGTTTCCATTCGTTCATTCTTTGTGTTCCTCCGTTCAATAATTATTCTTTCTCCTTTCATGCACGCTCGCACGTCCAGCCAAAGCGCTTGCTTATATTATCATAATTTTTCCTCCATGGAATAATAGGGAAGTAAGCGCTGTCTTTGAGTATTAAGAAAACGTGTAATTCTCTCTTCGAATCATTAAGTTAACGACTGTCCATATGTTATGAATGTATTTATGAACATTTCTTGCGGAGGCAGAGCAAGACTCTGAGAATCACACCCTCAATTCCGTGGCTAACTTGATAGATTCTGTTCTAAGAAGCTCTAGGATGTTTCTATAGTCAAAGGACAAGGCGAAGATTCGGTTGGAAAGGTGTCTTGGGTGACCGGGTCCTCACGTTCCCTCTCCGGACTCGTAGCTGGGAGTATTGTGTTGTTGTAAAGACTGAGGGGAAACGTTTGCTGTCTGGGAACGTTGGGAGGTGCGCGGTTGGAGAATTTAATGGCTTTGGCCTTCTTGGCCTTCTGGCCTTCGAAGGCCTTCCACACTATTTACCTTCTTTTCTCTCTTTTGTTCTTGTATCTTGCGTCGACGTTTCTCTCTTTTCTTTCTTTTTCTCTTCTTCTTTTCTCTCTATTTTCCTCTTGCATTGGATTTATCTACTAATGACTTCTTTCTTTAGAATTTTCTTTAATTTTTTGCTTTTTTTCAATGCATTTTTACTTTTTATTTCCTCTATTTTTCTTTTTCCTTCATTTTCTTGATTCACCTCCCTTCAGTCTATTCTACTTTTCTCTTTTTTCTTTAATCTTTTGGCTCTTACTCTTGATTATCATTTCCTCATCTATATCCCATCATCTGGTATATAGGATTTTGATTATATCTTATGTTTAGGGTAATGTATTTTCCCATTATTTACATCTCCTGGCAAACACCTTGTTGATATACTGTATACATATATACATACATACATACATATATATATATATATATACATTATATATGTATATACATATATATATATATATGAATATATGTATGTATGTATGTATGTATTCATGTATGTATGTATGTATGTATGTATGTATGTATGTATGTATGCATGTATGAATACATATGATTTGTATTAAATCATATTATTTTTCAAAAACTATCTTTCCAACCTTCCGGGGCTTATGGGAACAATCATAGCTGCATTCTTTCTTTTTCTCTTTTTTCCAGAGCCGGAACCAACCGAAACCGGTGGACACCACCGGATGTTTACCTCCTATCCTTCCGGTGGGAGAGCCAACTTCCTTCCGGACTTGTTTGTCATTATTCTGGTCTTTTCTTATTCGTGGATGAAGACTTCTTCTTATGTGGTGCTATTGGCTGTTTAGACTTTTTTTTTTTTGTTATTATTATTTCTCTTCTTTTTGTTGGTTTTGGCATCGACTCAATTTTCTTTGCTTTTCTTCGTCTTTTAATATCTCAATCTTTTTTCATATATACATATATATATATATATATATATATGAATATATACTAGACCACCCGTGACCCGTAACTAAGCAACTACGCTATCAAGATAGCGTAGTTGGTTAGTTACTACGGCACTTGTCATTTGATCGCTGAGTTCGAGTCCCCGGCAGTACCGTATTTCAATTTCTGCATGTGGCCCCATTGGGTCTCCCGATGTTGATGGCTTAGAATTAAAGTGCATTGTGGTTGTTAAAATGTATCTCTAATCACTGGGACCCATTCAGTGTTGTACATATATATATATATATATATATATATATATATATATATATATATATATATATACATATATGTATATATATATATATATATATATATATATATATATTCCTTTTTAACTTGTTTCTCCTTGTCTTTTTTTTTTTTTTTTTTTTTACTTTTTCACCTTATCTTAACTTTTCATTTGATTTCGTGTTATACTTTCATTCATTACCTGCCATATATATATATTTTTTCTGATGTCTCCCTACAGAGTAATATTCATCGTAACTATATTCCTTCATTTCCTCCTCATCTTTTGTATTTTTCTTTTTTCCCTCAAACTTATTTTCATTTTCTCTTCTTCTCTTCCATCTTCCTTTTTATTCTCGTTATCTTACTCTTCTTTTCATTTACTAATTGCTCTTTTTGCATATTTTCTTTCATATCCTCCTGTTCCATTCCTTCTCCCTCTCCTTTTTAATTTCCCCTCCTCCTCCTCCTCCTTCTCTTCTCCTTTACGTCGTTCCCTCCTCTTCATTCTCTTCTCCTGTACGTCGTCCCCTCCTCCTCCTCCTCTTCCTCCTCCTCCTCCTCTTCTTCCTTCTCCTCCTCTTCCCCTCCTCCTCACCTTCTCCTCCTCTTCCTCCTCTCTTTCTACTCTTCCTCCTTCTTCCCTTCTCTTTCACGTCCTCAACATCTTCTCTTCCTCCTGCTCCTCCATATCCTCCTCTTCCCCTTCTCCTTTTACTCTTCCTCCTCCTCCTCTTCTCATTCTCGTCCTCATCTTTACCTCTTCCTCCTCCTCCCCTTTCTCTTCTGTCTCTCTTCCTCTTTTTCCTCCTCTCCTCCTCCTCCTCTTCTCCTCCTACTCTTCCTCCCCTTCTCTTTCACGTCCTCACCTCCACCTCCTCCTCCTCCCCTGCCTCTCTTCCTCCTCCTCTTCTCCTCCTCTTCTTCTTCCTCCCCTTCTCCTCCTCCTTCTACTCGTCCTCTTCCCTTCTCTTTCACGTCCTCACCTCCACCTCCTCCTCCTCCCCTGCCTCTCCTCCTCCTCCTCCTCCTCCTTCTCCCCTGCCTCTCCTCTTCCTCCTCCTCCTCCTTCTCTTCCTCCTCGTCCTCTTCTTCCCTGGCGTTAGTGACTACGACACCTCTCCACATCGCAAATTGTAACAAATCAATCAAAATCCACTTCCCCCCTCTGCACTCCACCTTTGTACTCCCTCCACACTCCCTCCCTCTCGTCTGCTACTCCACCCTTCAGCCACCTCCTCCTCCACTCCTTATCCTCCTCCTCATCTTCATCCTGGTCCTCCTCTTCCTCCTCCTATTCCTCCTCCTCCTTTAAGTCTACTCCTTCACCTCCACTCCTCCGCACCTCCTCCTCCTCGTTCTTCACTCCTCCTCCTCTCTTCCTCCTCCTCCTCCTCCTCTCTTCCTCCTCCTCCTCCTCCTCTTCCTTTTTCTCTTCCTCCACTGCTCTTCCTACTTCTTCTTTTCTCATCCTTCTACTCCTCCTCTCCTTCTCCTCCCCTCCTCCTTTTCCTACTCCTCTTCCTCCACCTCCACCACTCTTCTCCTCCTCCTCCTCCGCTGCTATTCCTACTTTTCCTATTCCTATCCTCATCCCCTCCACCTCCCCTTACTCCTCTTCCTCCTCCTCTCCTCCTCCTTCTCCTACTCCTCTTCCTCCACCTCCACCTATTCCTCTTCCTCCTCCTCCTCCACTGCTCTTCCTACTTCTCCTACTCCTGTCCTCCTCCTCCTCCTCCTCCTTCTCCTCCTCCTCCCCTCTACCTCCCCCTCCTTCTCCTCTTCCTCCTCCTCCCTTCCTCCTTTTCCTACTCCTCTTTCTCCACCTCCACCTCCACCTCGACTTCCTCCTCCTTCACCGCTCTTCCTAATTCTCCTCCTCCTCCTCCTCTCAACCTCCCCCTCCTCATCCTCTTCCTCCTCCTCCACCTACCTATCGACGACTCCAAAAGACCCACGCCCTCCATCTATTCAAATAGCACAACCATCAATCCATTTTCTATTGTCTTCTTTCACCGTTTTCTGTTGCGTGTGGTTCCTTATTATTCAGTTCATCCTCGTGCCTCCTATATTCCTCCACTCACTCCACAAATCGTACCAATGAGCTCTTGCCTGCGGCCGAAGACATGAGCAACCTTGACCCTGGGTACCTGGATAGCCGAGACGGGAGTAAAGTCGTTTGTAGGCTTTGGGAATCGAACGGAGGCCTTTGTGTTTATGAGGTATGGTCAGAACCGACCATACCACAGCGTTACATTATATGCATTTAATTGATTATATATCCTCATCATATATTGTCTGTCCTTTCCTCTTTTCATTCATTCTTCGGATTTTGTTTTTTTCAATATATTTCCTATTTGTCTATCTATCTATTTATCTATTCATATATCTATTATGTTTAATTACTAATTCATTCATCTATCTGTTCCCTATATTCATACGTTTATTTATTCATTTATGTACAGTAAGCATGTATTTTCCTCTTCATTAGTTTATCCCTATATTTATCTATTGTTAATTCTTACTTTTTAATTATCTATATACCTAATTATTCACTGATGAATCTATTCAATTGGTTGTTTATTCATTTAATTATTTGCTTATTTCTTAATCCATTTATTTGTATATTTGTTTGTTTTGTCATCTACATAATCATTTGTATGTTTACTTCTAAAGCTTTAATATTACCTCCACGCCTCTACTTATCCACTCTTCCACTCCCCCCTTCCTCCACTTCCTCCACGCCTCCACTCCTCTCCTCCTCCACTCCTCCATTCCTCCACTCCTCCCCTCCACTCTTCCACTTTTCCACTCCTCCCCTCCCCCTTCCTCCACTTCCTCCACGCCTCCACTCCTCTCCTCCTCCACTCCTCCACTCCTCCCCTCCACTCTTCCACTTTTCTACTCCTCCATTTCTCCCCTCCACTCCTCCACCCCTCCACTCCCAACTCCTCCCCTCCTCCAGTATTCCCCTCCTCCACAACTTCACTACTCCACTTTTCCCTCCTTCTTCCACTTCTCCACTCCTCCATTTCTCCACTACTCCACATCTCTACATCTTCCCTCCTTCCCTCCACTCCTCCACTCCTCCACACCTCACCTTCCCACCTCCACTCCACTCCACTCCACTCCACCTTTGTCGTACCTTTACACTTCTCTCACAATTTCTTGTCTCTGCATTCCGTCCTGCTTCCACTCCTCCACTCTTCCACTCTTCCACTCCTCCACTCCTCCACTCTTCCACTCCTCCACTCTTCCATTCCTCCACTCCTCCACTCGCTCGCACCTCCTCACCTCCATTAACCCGCGGTTTCGTACCTCCACGTCATTCTTCCTCCTCCTCTTCCTCCTTAATCCCCCTCTTACTTCCTCCTTACCGCCTTACTTCCTCGATCTCTCTATCTCCTTAGTCGTTGTGTCTCATTTGAAACCCTTACGTACTTGGTGATACTTTTTATTCTATCTTATTTGCCGTCAATCTATTCTATTCTTCTTCCTTTTCTTATTCCTCCTCCTCCTCTTCCTCCTCCTCTTCCTCCTCCTCTTCCTCCTCCTCTTCCTCCTCTTCTTGCATCTCCGTTTCCTTCTCCTCTCCTCTTCTTCCTCCTCCTCTTCCTTCTCCTCATCATCTTCCACCTCCTCGTCCTTCTCCACCACTTCTTCTCCTCCTTATCCTCTTCCTCATCTACTACCTCCACCATTTCCTCCTCCCCACCTCTTCCTCCTCTTTCCGACCTCCTCCTCCTTCTCCTCCTCCTTCCCCACCTCCACCACCTCCTCCACCCTTTCTCCTCCTCCTTTCTCTTAGCCTCTTCCTCCTCTACCTACACCTCCCCTACCTCCACCATTTCTTCCTCCCCACCTCTTCCTTCTCTTCCCCACCTGCTCCTCCTTCCTCAACTCCTTCTCCTCCTCCCTCAACTCCACCTCCTCTTCGTCCTCCTCCTCCTCCCTCAACTCCACCTCCTCTTCGTCCTCCTCCTCCTCCTCCCTCAACTCCTCCTCCTCTTCTTCCTTCCTCTCCTCCTCCCTCAACCCCTCCTCTTCTCTCAAATCCTCCTCCTCCTCCCTCAACTCCACCTCCTCTTCATCCTCCTCCTCCTCCCTCAACTCCTCCTCCTCTTCTTCCTTCTCCTCCTCGTCCCTCAACCCCTCCTCTTCCCTCAACTCCAAACTCCTCCTCCCTCAACTCCTCTTCCTCCTCCTCCCTCAACTCCTCCTCCTCCCTCAACTCCTCCTCCTCCCTGAACTCCACCTACTTCTCTTCCTCCTCCTCCTCTTCCTCCTCCTCCTCTTCCTCCTCCTCCTCTTCCTCCTCCTCCTCCCTCAACTCCACCTCCTCCTCCCTCAACGCCACCTCCTTCTCTTCCTCCTTCTCCTCCTCCCTCAACTCCACCTCCTTCTCTTCCTCCTCCTCCTCCTCCCTCAACTCCACCTCCTCCTCTTCCTCCTCCTCCTC